>NC_054828.1:69963550-69994785 GCF_018345385.1 Vulpes lagopus | reverse complement strand
AAGGAAGAGAAAGATAGGTGTGCCCTTTATTTCAATGGATTTGTTCCATGAGTGAAGGAAAAGTTAGCCAAGTTCCTGAAAAAGCTAAGTCAGTGTCAGCCTCTGACCAAAGGCTGGGCTCTCGGAGTGTCCTGTCTGGTAGGTGAGAGAACTGATGGTCCAGAGCATAACGCTGGGCCTGGGTCTGATCCCGGAGAGGAGGTCGGTCCTGGCCATGCAGGAATGTCAACCCGAGGAACTCCAGGCCCAATGGAAGCTGCTAGCCAGACCCGCTGCAATTATAGTCCATCCTCATTCCTCAAGCAGAGAAAAGTGACCATTTACTAGAAAGCCAACCTGGGACACAGCCATACCAGAGAAGAACAAATGATAATATTAGAGTAAATGGCAATTGTTCCATACATGTCTCATGAATTTAGCAATAAACATTATGGAAAATATATGTTTACTTGAAATTATGTATTCGGTACAACTTGATTTTTTGCTTAAATAAAGACAGCCCAGGTTGTTATTTAAACAATGTAACAACAAAACTAGGAAGATGTTTATGTTTATTTTTGTTCTATAAAGTTTTATAACTGTTTATTGGATTTTAACATTTTATAGGCTATTTATTATTCTTAAGATATAACTGTGGGGACTTTGTTTACTTATTTTTTAAATTTTTATTTTAATCACCCAGTGCTCATTATGACAAGCACATTCCTTAATCCCCATCACCTATGTCACCCATCCCTGACCCACTTCCCTCTGATACCCATTAGTTTGCTATCCATTGTTAAGACTCTTTCTTTTGGTTCATTTCTCTCGATCTCTCTATTTTTTTTTTACTCTTTCTGCTCTTTGTTTTGTTTCTTAGCAGTATACCCTCTAGCTTCATCCATGTCATTGCAAATGACAAGATTTCGTTCTTTTTAAGGCTGTGTAATATTCCACTATAATATCTATCTATCTATCTATCATCTATCATCTACCATCTGTCTGTATCACATCTTTTTTTTAAAGATTTTATTTATTCATGAGAGACACAGAGAGAGAGGCAGAGACACAGGCAGAGAGAGAAGCAGGCTCCATGCAGGGAGCCCAATGTGGGACGCGATCCTGGGACTCCAGGATTATGCCCTGGGCTTAAGCCTGAGCTAAACCCCTGAGCCACCTGTGCTGCCCGTTGTTTTCAAATCTTATAGCAAAAGCCAAATAACCCAATTAAAAAATTATAAAAGGCTTCAAAAGATATTTTTCCTAAGAAGGTACACAAATGGCCAACAAGCACAAAGACTCTTAATGTCACTAATCATTAGGGAAATGCAAATTAAAAGCACAATGAGATATCATCTCTCATCTGTTAGGATGGCTATTATCAAACAACCCAAAATGGTGCAACTACTATGGAAAGCAGTATGGAAGTCTTAAAAAATTAAATATAGAAATAGCGTATGATCTCACTTCTGGGAATTTATCTAAAAGAGTTGAAATTTGGATTTTAAAGAGCTATTTTCACTCCCATACTCACTGCAGCATTATTCACAGTTGCCAGAATATGAAAAAAGATCTAAGTGTCCATTGATGGATTAATGTATAAAGGAGATGAGGTATCACATGTATTGGAATGTTAACCTTGGGAAGGGAGGTAAACCCGACATTTGCAATCCCATGGAATAACCTGATATTCTGATATTCTAATATTCTGAACCTGTTACTAGGCTATTATGCAAAATGAAATAAGCTGGTCACAGAAAGACAAATATTGCATGATTCCACTTACATTTATTTTGACTTAAATAGTCAAACTCATGGAAACAGAGAGTAGAATGGTATTTGCCAGGGGTGGAGGAGGGGTGGAGAGTGGTTTATTGGTACGTTTAAAGTTATAGTTATGCAATATGAGTAAATTCTAGAGATTTACTGAACACAGTGCACATAGTTAACTATATTATATTGCACATTGAAAAATTTGTTGAGAGGGTAGATCAAAGGTTAAGTGTTCTTACTACAGTCCACATAAATAAGATGAGAGGCCTCTGTTATTTCATGGAATTTTTCTGTGTGCACTCTGTTGGTGCACTGGTGAGCTGTCTGTCTGTCATTGACCCAAACAGACTGATGCTTGCCTCACGGCCCCACACCCCATCCCCGTCAAGTTCTAGCCTGGACCTCTGCAGCCTTGCTCCTTTGCACATTTGAAGTGTTCTTTGTTACTCTTTCCTGTGTGTTTAATTTTTCTTTCAACCTCATCCTCAGACCAGAAGCCCCTGGACCAAGGTCTATATATCCCTCGTGGTAGTTCTAACTTATTGCTTTATGCTTTCTCAAATGTTCTCAGATTCACTATCTTATTTGATCTTCACATACACACATACAAAACCTTTGAACTCTGCCCTGAGAGTTTTATCCCTTTCATCCAACAGACCAAGAAGTTTCAAGTGGTCATAGAGAAGGAGGGGATTTGCAGCCAGGCCCCTGAATTCCCAAAAGAGGGTCTTCTGTCTACAACAGGCAGCTTTGAATCACTGACACTGACACTATTTTGTCTGTTTCCTGCCTGAACTGGCTGACCTTGTGCTGCTTGGTTCAGTAACAGGACTTGGCATGACTATCCACAGTCAAGGGGCTCTTTTGGGTGATTTATTCCTGATGGCCACCAGCTGGGAGACATTGGGGGACTGCCCTCTGTATCTGTTCCCTGAAGCTTTCTACTTGAAAGAACGTGCACTGGGGAGTGTCTTGTGTGTGCACACATATGTACACTCATCTGCCTAAGCAGGTTGGAATAGCATCTGTTGGGAAAGATGCAGATGTGTTCCTGCTTTCCAGGGGGCTTCCAAAGGGGAGGCTTAAATGGCCCCCTCACCTCTGTGACAGTTTTAAGGAGCCCTTCAGGGAAAGGTCACATTCAATGTGTCTGCTCTTCCCAGGACAGCAGCGCAGGAGCATTGGCTGGAACTTGCACTGCTGGCACTTTCTGCCCTTGGCTCTTTCTCAGCCACCTTTTGATCATGCCATCAAATGCAGAATCATCAGAGACCTGGTTTAAAATTCCTGAGTCACACAAGGTAGGTGAGAGTCTGATCTGGGTCTCCTGAGTTTCATTCTCTAGAGGCAGAAGAGAGGAAACTGTTCGAAAATATGCAGGTATCTGTGGAGGCTGCTGGTGGGGACCCCCAGGCTGGCAGGAGGCAGCAGCCTTGGGCCAGGGAGGTCTGGATTCAAGCTCTCCATTGACCACTGATATGCTCACAGACTTGGCAGGCTGCTGGAGCTTTCATGACCATCCTGAGGCCGGGAAGTTTTCTCTGCCAGTTTGCTATGAAGTCATTTTATCTCTTGCTCTATAAAACACCAAAACTCCCTTGACTAGGCTGTGGAGACATTCATTTCATAATTTGTAAGATTGATTTTTACTTTTCTATCCTTTGCTTCTTTCTCTTATGTTTTCTTCTCCATTTTATCCTTGATTTTCTGCCCAGTGACTCTAGTGGAGCTTGTGTCTCCACACTAAGTTTTTTATCTGAAATCTGAAAGCCTCAGTGGCTCTCTCCACTGCTTCTCTGGCAGAGTCTGGGGCAGGGGTTCCCATGGGCCAGGTGTCCAGTAGGCTGAGTCATTTCAAAAGAGCTCCAACAATATACCTTGTGGTCTTGTCTGGTCACATAACCTCTGTGGGCTTCCTTTCTCCTGTCTATAAAATCAAGATAATAATATTTGTAAGTGTAAGGCAACATGTCTGTGTATCTTCCCATTCATTTGTTCATTTTATTCATTCATTGGTAGACTGCTTTAGGCTGGGTCCACACACTAAGGATATAATAATGAACAAGATAGAAAATTGTGACATTCACATTCTAGAAGGGAACTCAGACAATAAACAAATAGATGGATCAGGAAGCGGTCGGGGTGTGGATGGAGATGTAGGATATTATGATGGAGAATCCTGGGTCTGCCAAATTATGAAATTAGGTGGATACACTGATCCTTACTAAATCCAGCATATATAGCCTGAGGAACTCCAAGAATGATCCTTCTGGGGATCTCTTTAGCTAATGCAGTGCTGCTGGCACGATGGCTGCTGTTTGGGCAGCCTCATTCAGGGTCTTCTGGAGAGAAATGTGCTCTGGAAGGCAGAAAGATAGGATGGCTCAGACCAGGGAATTCAGTATCAGCGCATTACTGTATACTAATTTATGATGTTGGGAAAGTTACTTAACCCTCCCAAGCCTGTTTTCTTATATGCAGAGCAGGAGCAATGATGCCTAACTTCACAAAGCCTTTGAATGTAGTCAGAACTCAATACATATTACTTTGAAATGCCTTTTCCAGAATGCCATGTAATTGGAGTTGTACAGTACAAAGCCCAGGGAAACCTGGTGGGCCTGACATTGTATGGATCACTGTGATGGTCCACCAGAGAATAGTGTGCTGTTTGGAATTGGACAGGAAAAACTGACAGCCATACACAAACCTTAGTAAGATGCAGGCATACCAAAAAATGGGAGATACAAATCAGGGCAATGCATTACTCTCTAAAAGATGTGGGGTCTAGGTCTAGACTGTGATGGTGTGTCCCCTCTTAGATGAAGGATAAAGTGCTACACCTCCCACTTTCTATGAATTAAAAGACGTTTGTTGCCCTCTATGGATTTTAAGGGCACTACTCATTGTATTTGGAAATACTTCACTGAGTACCAGTGAGTTCTGCAGTGATTTGTGACACTGTGCCAGAAATGCCTCCAGACCCTCATTCTTCCTGCCCTGCTTTTCTTGCTCTGCCCCCTCTCTCTTCCAGTTTCCTGGTTGCTAGCTTTGTGACCTGCCCTCTCTTCAGCTCTGGGTTGTATCCTAGGGCTCCCAGGAAGACTTTGGCTTGGCTGTGCCTTTGGCCCTTAGCCCCATCAATGCCTACAGCATAAGTCCTCCACTCCAGCTCCAGGAGCCAGGCCTGTGTCCTGGCAAGGCCAGTACGCATGCTGATGTGCAACCCCATCTATGTAGGTACCTCTGAAGCTGAGTGCTGTGTGCCTGACTTCACTGAGGCCTTTGTTGGACAGGAGAGTGTCTCAGATGCAGTGCTCAGCCGCTTGTGTGAGTGGGAATTTTGTGAGTAGAAAACAGAATTTGTATGGGGCCCGTGTTGAGGTACGCACTCAGTTAATAGAGGAACTGCTACAACAGGAAAAGGGTTGAAGCTTTGGTGGGAAACAGAAATTGCCCTCAGGGCTGACAGGAGAAACACAAGACTCTGGGAATTTCCAGTTTCAAGGAGGCAGCAGAACATTAGACTCTCCCATGAGTAGGGATGTAAGCCAACCTCATCCAGAAGCTCAGGGGCAGGATGAACTCAGATTATATCTGACTTAAGTAAAGTAAAAGTAAAAGTAAAATTTTAATAAACACAGGGCACCTGGGTGACTTAGTCGGTTACATGTCTGATCTTGGATCACACCACCCCTATGTAGGGCTACCTGCTCAGCAGGGAGTCTGCTTCTCCCTCTCCTTCTGTCCACCACCACCCTGCACTCGTGCTCTCTCTCTCCTTCTGAAACAAACACACAAAGTATTTTTTAAAACATTATAAACACAGATCAAATCAGTTAGGTTCAGTTTTGAGTTTGCATGACTGACTCATGAGCCCCTTCCCCCTCTAAGCCCCTTGGTCCACACCAGTAGGTATCTGGGCAGTTTCAGCCCCTGTACCCATAGGTTGCTATAAGGAGGACTGGGCTTTAGGGGAGAGGAGCCACTGCTGTAGTGCGATTCCTCTCTCCCTAGTCGATCGCAGGTTGTACCACAACCAATATCAGCAGTGACAAAAGGATCTGTAATACAGAAGGAACCAGGGCTAAAGAGCAACTGTCACAAAAATCCATGTGGAGAAATCAGCATGATATAGAGATGGTGAGAAGATGGCAGGGGCGCCAAGGCAGATTAAATTGTGGGGGGAGCATGCTGCTTAGCGTCAAGAGTCAAAAAAGGCTCAAAAAATGGAGGCTCTTGAAAGCAGAGCTGTGTTTCTCCCAAGACTAGCATCCCACCTGGCGGAGAGGTGGCAAAGGCACTCAGGACAATGCTGGTCAGCATGGCTGAACTGAGACAGGCAGCACTGTGCACTGCACCTCAAGCTCTGCTTCCTCATAATCGGGACTTTCATTGCCTTAGAGCCCTGAGGCAAAGGACCTAAACTGTAAGCCTCAGCTCCCTATTCTGTACAATGGGGGTAATGATTACACTTACTTTCTAGGACTGGTGGATTGAGCCAGGCGCCGGGTACACAGCAAGTGCTCAGGAAATGTGAACCATCATTACTATGCTTCAAGGGAGAAGTCGGTCCAGAGATCCTGCAAGGGAAATGCCACGGGACCAAGGTCTCAGAGCCTGTTCCCTCCTTATTCTCCCTAGGGGGCCAGGGTGCGGAAATGAGAGCAGCATCAGAACAAGGACCAGCAGCCCGGGGCTCCACCTGTTGTGCAGCTAACTTACCAGGTACTTTATTCTTGCCTCTTATTTTATTCTCTCTGGATCTCATTTTCCTCATTTACAGAATGGATCATTGGTCTCTGACATCATGCGAATATCTGGAGCTTTAGACCACATGAACAGAGGCAGTTCACAAGTTGGAGAAGTCACAGGTGGTGCAGACAGGAGGGAGGCACATTCTGGGCAAACCTCAGAGGTGATGCTGCAGGAGAAGAAAGGGTGCTCTGATAGGTCAGATTGCCAGCCAAGTGTCACACTGGACCCCAACTCTCCGTGCTCTGAGGTAACCCAGCGAGAACCTCTCGGTGGGTGGCCCCACAGGAGATGCTTCACCAATGGCGATGAGTTGTGCTTTGGACATAGGCACATGCGACTCTTCTATATTTCAATTGGGACACAATGAAGAGAGGTTGTCTTTATGTAGGCGAGGAGACCTAGGGCAGCTGTGAAGAAATGCACCACGGAGGAGACCTTGGTCTTGTCCCAGAAAAGCTCCAGACTAAGGAGGAAGAAGGTGTGTTATTTACACTGCAAATACTACATAGACACTGATATTGAACCGTGGTCACTGAGGATACCTCGAGGACGTCATGGAAAGAAAGCACCAAATGCTGATGAGCCCTGTGCCCACCGCTTACCAGCCTATGTCCTGAGTCAGTCTCATAACCTCTGAGACTTGGTCCTTGACCCCTTGGGATCTGCGGAGTGTTCCTGCAGGACCCCAAGCATTGCTTGGCCACGGTGCAAACCTCTCAGCTCTGTGACATGTCACCCACACATGGCAGTAGTTTACAACCTCACAGAGAGGGACTAACCCCTCTTGTTTGCATGAGGGTTAGATGTGGGGAAGGGCAATGAAGTCAGGTTTGGAAACTTGCCTCTAATCCTCTTTCTTTCCCCAGGACCCACAGTACAAACAGGGCTCAAATCAGAGGTACTTTGATTCTCCCCGTACTGTGACCTTGAACAAACCCCATGATGATGATCTGATGAGGTGGCAGGGTTAGAGCTCTCTCTAACTTTGAAAGGCCTATAGCCATAGTGCAGCTTCATTATGATAGCCCCTAAAGACCTGTCAATTCTTCTCCGGGCATCATCACCACAAGGTGTTTGCCTGAGGCTGCTCAAGTACATCTTAGGGCATCGGTTGGATCCAGGAGCCTGGGCAGGAAAGTGGAAACTGCTCCCACACTGGTCCCTAAAAGGATACTCTCCAGGCATTGCCATGACTAGGCTGCTTTCTGGAAACACCACCTGTAAGGCACTGGTGGCTCTCCTCTACAAAAGGCTTCTTTGGTGTGTAGGCTCAGTTTTCCAGGGAACCCCTATCACCTAGAGTCCCCTTGGTCGGCTTATTGCATTGTCAATTTGAAGGTAGGATTTGTGGTTTCAGAGAACACTTTACATCTGGAGACACACGTGAAATTTTAGCCTAGAGAAGAACTTATGGCTTGGAGCTGATTCTCCAGCTGATGGGCTCCTAGGGGGTGACTTCACCAGTGTTTTTGCCAGGAGGCTGGACCATTTCTTGGGCTCATCTTTGTATCACAGAAGATTGTTTTGTCTAAGAATCCATCTTTCCAGGTGCCTCAGTCTCCCAGATGCAATTCAAAGGTGAAGCCTTGGATGCCCGGGTGGCTCAGGGTTTCAGTGTCTTTCCTCAGCTCAGGGTGTGACCCTGGGATCCTGGGATTGGGTCCCACAATGGGCTCTCTGCAGGGAGCCTGCTTCTCCCTCTGCCTGTGTCTCTGCCTCTCTCTGCATCTCTCATGAATAAATAAGTAAAATCCTAGAAAACACACAAACAAACCAAAAAAAAAAAAAAGTGAAGCCTTTCGGATACACGACCTCTTCCATTTTGAACACCATATTCTCCTGTCCCGAAACCATGATGTTTTGTTTATAACTTGATCGTGACACTTTTACTTTTTGGACATGTCCTGTTGCCATTTTTGTATGTGATTTACCTCCTCCCCAATATTCTAGTGCTGTGAGGACAAGAATCCTCTTCATCTTCTTCATACCTTCGGTGGTAAACTCTGCCCTGCATCCATTGAGAAGCACAGTAGCTCCATACCACCAGTAAGAGGCCTTACCCCGTTTGGTATCCAGCAGTAGTTTATAAACAAGTCTCACGTGGATTGTATCATTTAAGGTCCTTCGAAATCCCCTCACCTGTACCTCTTCAGCACAGGGACCGTGACTCACCATCATGACTTTTTATTTCCAGTTCTCAGGACATAAGTTCTGGCACGTAAGAAACATACCACAACTGGTTAGTGAGTGGATTCTGAAGGGGTTGTCCCCAGTAGGAGGAGAGAAAACAGAGGCCCACTGAGTTTCAACGACCACTTAACAGTGTGTTAAAGGCTGGACACAAATTCAGGTCTTCTGATTCTAACGGCAACACTTTTTTCTAGTAGAAGATAATCCAGTAAGAGCTACAATTATTCTAAGGCTACGATTACACGTCTTAGCCTCCTTGATCATGAGAAAACATGACCTTTCCCACTGGGCTCCTGGCTTGTCTTTCCATCCCAGCGCAAACATCGCTCGTTCTTGGATACCAATCCCAAGGCCAAGCAGAACTTCCTGACAAGAGGGCCATGGTGTCTTGTTCTGAGAGCAGGTTCACACATAGGCTGAGGTATGAATTCCTCACCCCTCAGGAACCCCCACACGGTCACTTCTCAGCAGGCAATAGCAGCCTCCCCAATTGATCCTGGCTTGGCTTCACAATATTATCCTTCTCCATATATGCCTGTCATCAAATAGAACAGGGACGAAGCAAGCATCATCCATACACAACACACACCCCTAAATAGCCCTTGTTCACAGAATCCCTTCCCTAGATGGGTCAGAGACAGTATTCCTGGTTGTCTCCTTCAGGAGCCGGGCTGAGGGGCACCCTCTTTGATGCATTTAAACTAAATCTCACTTAAATCTCCCTCTTCTTTCTGTTCCCCAGACAACATCCCATGTGGGGTGCCTCCTCACACCCAAGTTACCCAACCCCGCAGACACTTAGACAAGCCAGGCCCTGGAGTGAGACCGATCTGGGCTCAATTCCAGCTTCGTCAGATATCAGCAGCGTAGCCTAGGTAATCTCGTATTTAGTCCTTCTGTCCATCTACTTACTCTGTAAAATGAAGACAGACTGGAATGAAAACACATACTTGCAGCATTTAGCAAAGTGCCAGGCAGGTGTTGTTTCCTTGTCACCATGATTGTGATGATCAGGATATTGCTATCATCTGAAAACCTCCATCCAGATGCATCAGTTTGACAAAATCAGATACCATGAGACAAGAATGCAGGACCATGATGAAAGATCCCTGCACAACGACAAGCAAGAAGCTAACCAAGCCTCTATATTTAAGCATCCAGGTTGCACTTAAGTCAAATATACCACTTAGGTAAACACAGAATGTGGGGGATTCTATAGGCGCAAATGACCCACTGTCAACACAATAAGTGGCATGGGAAAAGGGGAATTGTGAGAGGTTTACAGCCCAGAACTGCAATGTGTCCATCTTCTACGGATCCTGATTAAATACACCGACTGCAGGAAGGATTCTTTTTTTAAAATAAAATCAAGAAATTTGAACATAAGCCAAGTATTGATGTTAAAGCATTGTTAGAGGGGATCCCTGGGTGGCCCAGCGGTTTAGCACCTGCCTTTGGCCCAGGGCATGATCCTGGAGACCCGGGATCGAGTCCCACGTCGGGCTCCTGGTGCATGGAGCCTGCTTCTCCCTCTGCCTATGTCTCTGCCCCTCTCTCTCTCTGTGTGTGTGACTATCATAAATAAATTAAAAAAATAAAGCATTGTTAGAAATTTTATTAGATGTGATTGTAGAATTGTGGTCATGGATTAAAATATTTATTATCATAGGGGCTCCTGGGTGGCTCAGTCTGTGAAACATCGAGCCTCATGTTGGGCTCCCTGCACAGCAAAGAATCTGCTTCCCCTTCTCCATATGTGTCTTTCTTTCTCATTCTCTCTCTCTCAAATATATAAGTAAAATCTTAAAAAGTATTTATTATCATGAATAAATATTGAAGTTTTCTTCAGATAAAATTAATATAATGCCTGGGATTTGCTTTAAAATCTATAGGAGGAAAGGAGGGTTAGCAGGTGAAATAAGATGGACACACATAGATACTTTGAAGCTGCCAGATGAGTGCATAAGTTTAAATGGAATGTTATATAATATTCTTTTTTCAAATTCTATTTATGTATTCATGAGAGACACACAGAGAGAGGCAGAGACACAGTCAGGGGGAGTAGCAGGCTCCTTGCAGGGAGCCTGATGTGGGACTCGATCTCAGGACTCCAGGGTTGCACCCTGAGCTGAGGGCAAGACGCTCAACCCCAAGCCATCCAGGTGCTCCCTTACTATTCTTTCTACTTTTTTTTCTTAAGATTTTATTTTATTTATTCATAGAGACAGAGAGAGAGAGAGAGTTAGGCAGAGACACAGGCAGAGGGAGAAGCAGGCACCACACAGAGAGCCTGCCGTGGGACTCGATCCCAGGTCTCCAGGATCACGCCCTGGGCTGCAGGCAGCGCTAAACCGCTGCGCCACCGGGGCTGCCCTTCTTTATACTTTTGTGTATTATTGAAAGTTTCTGTCATGAAATAGAGATAAAAGTAAACAAAGCTCTCCCTGATGTGACTCTCCAAAGTCCTCCATTTATGGCACAACAGCATACACTCTGGGGAGGCTTTTCCAGATGCAGGAACCAGAGGGCATTGGCTCCCACAACTCTCAATCCACCAGTCCCACCATATCTGCAGCCTGCCACTCAGGCCTCTACACCAGCCCCTGACCCACACAACCACGTACTAGACAAACATAATCTCTGGCCAGTGACTTAACCCTTGTGATCCTCAGTGCTCTTCTCAAAAATGGAAATGGTGGGGCATCCTGAGTGGCTCAGCGGTTTAGCTCTTTAGGGGGCATGGGTGAAGAGCACTGGGTGTCTTACACCACTGATGAATTATTGAACACTACACCTGAAACTAAGGGTGTGCTATATGTTCGCTAGTTGAATTGAAAAAAACAGAAACACAAACCTCTGAGGACTCAGGGAGCCAAGCACTCGCAGGCCCATGTGCAGAGCACTGATGGCATGAAGCAGGCAGACCTGGTCGTGTTTGGTGTATGGAGTACAGCTTGGGCCAAACTACCTCCTCCTTCCCGTGAGTCTCTGGGAATCCTAGCTTCAAGATTCTCAGATAAAAATGCATCATTCACTGAGGTGAACACGAAATTGAGCGTTCTCAGCTCTGCAAGTTTGACAATGGGGCTAGAAATGGGAAATCTGAGCCAACTGAAAATCATTGTTCAAGAATTTGTAGATTTTGATGCCAAGTGTATTTTATCAGCTTCCTACAGCTCTGATAAGGAATGAACCCAAGAAGCCAAGAGGAGCTGCATTTGACCTCTGTGGGTTTAGATGCCACCACAGGGGGTAGGGATGGAGACGCAGCACAAACAGAGGCTGAAGCCTGTTGTCAGCCACTGTCTCAGAAGAGGCTGCACATGGAGGACTGTAGGCCTGGCAGTGTCAAGCCTTGTAGGTCATGGTAAGAATTTTTATTTGTATTTAAAGTTATGGAGAGACTTTCAAAAGTGACGCAATCTGATTTTCATCTATAAAAAGACCAGAACTGGGCAGCCCCAGTGGCTCAGCAGTTTAGCGCCGCCTTGGGCTTGGGGTGTGATCTTGGAGACCCGGGATCGAGTCCCACGTCAGGCTCCCTGCATGGAGCCTTCTTCTCCTTCTGCCTGTGTCTCTACCTCTCTCTCTCTCTCTCTCTCTCTCTCTCTCTGTCATGAATAAATAAATAAAATCTTTAAAAAAATAAAAAGGCCAGAACTGAACTCCTATCTTTAATTAGCTATAATTAAGTCATTATAAAATTAATAGAATCAACAAAGCTCTTAGATGAGGTGGCTTCTGTAATGAGCCTGCATGAGGGATATTTGCTCAGCCTCAAGGGCCAGCAGAGTAATACAACAAGTCACATTCATGACCTGGCCGCCTCTTGACGCGGCATCCCCATCAGCGGCCCCGACTGGAAGATGCAGGCCTCCTGGACCCCAGGCTGGTGAAGGCTTCATAGATGTGGATGCTACTCAGTAACCTTATCCTTTTTCTAGTTTCTGCAAAGGGTCATTTAGTGGACATTGCCCGCTGTCCAGGTGTTTGTGACACGCAGGCAGGTCCAGCTGCTGTGTCAGCAACCGAGCTGACCTGGGGCAGAGCCTTTCCCGACCTGGCCCCTCCCACCACCAGGCCCGTCCTGTTGGATACCTCCCTGGCCAGCTGGACCTCACCTGCTGGGAGGCTTCCCCCCAGCTCCTGGCTTCAGGAAACACTCTCGGGGTCTCAGGCAAGCCTCCTCCTATGCCAGGAACCTCTTGTGCTGACCTCCAGGGGCTCGGCAACCGCTGGTCCCCACCTGCATGTCACCCGTTGAACATCTCATTTGTAGGTGCTGCGGCCCAGGGTGTGTTTCCGTGGCCTGTGTCCCTCTCACTGAGGGCCCTTCTCCACGTCTTCCAAATGCAGAGGCATTTTCCTCTGTCAAAACTGTCTGCACCCACCCCTATTTTAACTTCATCACCAATTAGGTAAATCTCCTTGGTGTCCTCAGAGGAAAAATTTTAATATCATCCTTAAAACCTTTAGAAATACCAGTGTGGGGGATCCCTGGGTGGCGCAGCAGTTTAGCGCTTGCTTTTGGCCCAGGGTGCGATTGTGGAGACCCGGAATCGAGTCCCACGTCCGGGCTCCCAGTGCATGGAGCCTGCTTCTCCCTCTGCCTATGTCTCTGCCTCTCTCTCTCTCTCTCTCTCTCTCTGTGTGTGTGTGTGACTATCATAAATAAATAAAAATTTAAAAAAAGAGATACCAGTGTGATTATTATAACACATTATTCAGTTAGTAAAACATACTTCAGAAAATATCACGAAACCTGTCTTCATTGCAAGTGCATCTGCTGTTTCTTCAAATGATTAGCTGTCAGAGTCATCAATTCTCTATTTTATTGTGTGTCTAAAGCTATTTCTCCTCGTCGAGGACACTCACGGAGCCAAGCAAAGTTACCGCATCCTGTTGGAACAGAGCTTTCAGTCCTACTCTAACAATCCCAGGTATGTTGGACGACCCACCCCAAGAGTGTGAACGGGGACATGAGGATCATGTGGTGGCGACCCCAGGCATGCAGGTGGCCCACCGGGACCCCTGTGGCATCACAAGCATTGGGTCCCACCCACGTCTTCTCCCTCTGCCTGTTGTCACCCCGCTTCACCAGGGAATGGCTGTAGCCCACTGTCCCACTGCTGCTGGTTCAGGCTGCTGCACTGCGACAGGTGGGAGCCGGTACTGCAGGAAGCAAAGGCTCGGAAACCTGAAACTGGGATCCCTTCACAAGCTGTGTCCCTGAGAGCTTTATCCTCAACCTGTGGGCCCATCTACAAGGTTCCTGGGCACAGACAGTGGGGAGTGGAGGTGCTGCGAGATGGTGCAGGTGAGGGGTGGCCTTGAGGGGGCAGGGACAGAGAACGTAGGTTTGCTAACAGGCCTGTACATAATGAGGGTTATTTATGGAGAACAAGGCAAAACTACAGAGTGATAAGGATAATGAGCTGATGTAGGGGATTTTGTGTTCTCCCTTGGGCCACATGAAATTTACCAAGCATAAAAAATGGGAAATAAAAACAGAAACGGAGTTGTCCCTTGCAAAGGACTGTTGTGAAGTCAGCACTGCACATAGATGGGTTTGGTCCTGTGTGGGGTGGGCGTCATGCTGCAAACTCCTTCCTACTCCTTTCCATAAGCGACCCCCATGCCCCCCACCCCGCACAGGTCCTTCAGCGAGACATCTCATCCCCACTTCATTCCAACATCCAGAGGCCATTTCTGTCCTACCTTCCAGATTCTTCCTAAGACCCTATGTTACAGCCCCACTCTCGCAGCCTAGCCTTTCCCTAGGGACCTTTCATTTGTTGAAGGTGATCCAGGGTATTCTTTGGATAAAAGCCTCAGAAACCCAAACAATCTGGTAGACCATATGCCAGTCATAAATAGCTTATATAATTTGGCAAAAGTGTTAGCACTCGAGACTCATAATGCTGTTGAGCAGTGGTGTGTGTGTGTGTGTGTGTGTGTGTGTGTGTGTGTTATTGAGAAAGGGAGGGAGGGAGACTACCTACCATAAGCTGCAGGACCTCCCCTCCTAGTGATGTGATGTTCCTGAGGTACAATCCTGGCCATAGTTGCTCTTCTACAGACTTAGAGGGAAACACAACAGGTTGCTCTGATCTTGAAACGGACTGAGGTATGTGGCAATGGCTCCTAGGCCCCTGGCATGTAATCGCCACTCCTCTTTTGTGTTTGGTGCTATTATTCTGGGGAAACAAGGATACATGTAGGGCTCCCCCCCTTCTCAGTGTTTGTCTTCTAGCATAACCAAGAACAGGTACAGTTCAAGGTGTTTATGTTCTAGCTGATGTGGGGGCATACGCAAACACACACAGACTTTTGGTTTAGACGTGACATAATCCGGAAGTGCTGAGAAGTTAGGACCTCTTGGGGTTGTAGGAGCAGCAGGAGAAAAGGAAGGCGCAGTGGGCCCATTGGCTCCTGGTCCTGGGGTACAGCAGTCCTGAGGAGCAGTGGTTCATAGGACCTCTGGCTCGGTGATAGGCCTAATATTTGTTGCCCCTCCTTCCCTCATTCTATCCTGCCTCTCCGGAGTGCCTGCTCCAATGAAATGGTACCACATAATTTTTAATTTTTAATTTGACTTTTCATTTTGAGATAATAATAGATTCATAAGTAATTGACAGAAATCATGCAGAGAGATCCGTTACCCTTCACTCTACCTTCCCCGGTGATGACCTCATGCAGTATCTATAGCGCAATATCACAACCATGATATTGACTTTGATACAGCCAAGACACAGCCCAAAATACTTCATGGTGCCCTCATGGAGGGACACTCCATTCCCGTCCTTCTTCCTCTTACATTGGCGACTACTAATCTGCTCTCCATTTTTGTAATTTCATCATTTTAAGAATGTGATAGAAATGAGATTAAACTGTATGCAACCTATTGGGGTTGGTGTTTTTTACTTGGCATTATTCCTCGGAGGTTCACTCACATGGATAGCTTGCTCAGCGCCATCCCATGGTACCGTAGTGCCACCACTGTGTGCTTAACTCGTAGCCTACCGAAGGACAACCACATTGTTTCCATGCTGCAATATTATGAATAAAGTAGTATGGTCACTTGTGTGAAAGTTTTGTGGGAACAAAAGTTTTCAATTCTCTGGAATAAATGCCCAGAAATGTGATTCCTGGCTTGTATGGTGGAGTACAGGATGGTATGGCCATGCCAGCTTACTTTCCCACCATCTTATGCTCTGCTCTCATGACAGGAGCGATCCTGTTTCACTGAAAACTCACCAGCATTTGGTATCATCACAGTTTTTTAATTTCAGACAATCTAATAGGTATATATTAGATTGTGATATATTACTGTGGTTTTACTTTGTATTTCCCTAATGACGAATTGGCAAGGGATGTTGGATACCTTTTCATGTGCTTAGTTACTATCTGTGTATTTTTCTCAGTGAAATCTCTATTTATATCTGCCCATTTTCCAGTTGCTTTGTTGTTATTTTTCGTTTTGAGAGTTCTTTATATATTCTAGATACTAGCTCTTTATTGGTTATGTGGTTTGCAAATATTTTCTCTATTTATCTCTATTTATATCTGCCCATTTTCCAGTTGCTTTGTTATTTTTCGTTTTGAGTTCTTTATATATTCTAGATACTAGCTCTTTATTGGTTATGGGGTTTGCAAATATTTTCTTCCACTTGTGAGCCTATCTTTCTGTTCCCCAGAGAGCCTTTTTTCAGAGCAAAAGTTTTTATATAATTCTGGTGAAGTCCATTTTGTCATTTTTTCTTCTTCTATGGATCATGCTTCTGATATCAATTCTGGCCCTAAACTCTCAAATTATCTCCTATTTTTAAAAATATTCATAGCTTTATATTTTATATGTAAGTCAGTGACCCATTTAGAGTTGATTTTTGTACAAAGTGTAAGGTTTAGGTCTATGATTTTTTTTATTTTTAAATATTTTGCCCATAGATAGATGTCTAACTGCTCTCAAACCATTTGTTAAAAAGGCTACCCATCTTTCACTGAATTCTTTTGTACCTTGGTAAAGATAAAGTGGACAAATTTATGAGTCCATTTTTGGGCTCCCCTTTCTATTTCATTACCCTCTATGTCAATCCCTCCACCAATACCATGCAATCTTGATCACTAGAGTTGTATAATATGTCTTGTGATATATGAGACTGATTTATCCTACTTTCTTCTTTTTCAAAGTTGTTTTAGCTTTTCTCGTTCTTTTTTCCTTCCGTGTAAATTTCAGAATAATCCTATTTGTGTTTATAGAAAAAAAAACTTGCTAGAATTTTGATAATAATTGCTTTAAAACTGTATAGCAACTTAGGGAGGATTGACACCTTTACTATGTCATCTTCTAATCCTTCTAACTCATGAACATGATGTGTCTTCTTTTATTTAGATCTTGTCCTATTTCTTCCAATTGGATTTTATAGTTTTCAGCATGCATGTCCTTTATATGTTTTGTTATATTTACTCCTAAGAATTTCACATTGCTTTCAATACTTGTAATTTTAATTTGGTATCCATGTGTTGACTGCTGGTATATAGAACCATAATTGTTTTTTGTAGGTAAATCTTACATGCTGTGACCGTACGAATTTACTAATTAATTCTAGTCTTGTTTTGTTAATTCTTGGTGGTTTTCTCCTTAGACAATCATATCTGCAAATAACAACACTTTATTCTTTGCTTTTTTTTTAAAAAAAAAAGATTATTTGCTAATTTATTTGAGAGAGAGAGAGAGAGAGAGAGTGAGAGAGAGCCCCTGAATGTGGCGGTGGGGGAAGGCAGAGAAAGGGAGAAGCAGGTTCTCCACTGAGCAGAGAGCCTGACATGAGGCTCTATCCCAGGACCCCAGGATCACGAGCTGAGCCTAAGGATCAGACGCTTAAACAACTGAGTCATCCAGGCACCGGTATTTATTCTTTCCTAATCTGTATTCCTTTAATTTCCTTTTGATGCTTTATTGTTAAGGCTATAACTTCAAGTATATGTTGAATAAAAGTTGTGGAATGGACATTCTTGTCTTGTACCATATAACAGAAAGTATTTAATATTTCATCATTGAATATAATGTTTTCTTAAAGATTTATTTATTTATTTATTTTTATTTATGATAGACACACAGAGAGAGAGAGAGAGAGAGAGAGAGAAAGAGGCAGAGACACAGGAGGAGGGAGATGCAGGCTCCATGCCGGGAGCCCGACGTGGGACTTGATCCCGGGACTCCAGGATCGCGCCCTGGGCCAAAGGCAGGCGCCAAACCGCTGCGCCACCCAGGGATCCCCCATTGAATATAATGTTAACTGGAGCTTTCTCAGGTATTTTTGATCAGGTTGAATAAGTTACTTCAAGCCTTAGTTTACTTTTTCTTTTTGAAATTCAAATTCAATTTATTAGTTTATTTACAGACTTTCAATTAAGAAAAAATATTTTCAAAAAAAAATAAAAAAAAATAAAAAAAAAAAAAGAAAAAATATTTTCGAGAAACAGGCAAGATGGTGGAAGAGCAGGGTCCCCAAGTCACCTGTCCCCACCAAATTACCTAGAAAACCTTCCAATCATCCTGAAAATCTATGAATTCGGCCTGAGATTTAAAGAGAGAACAGCTGGAATGCTACAGTGAGAAGAGTTCGCGCTTCTATCAAGGTAGGAAGACGGGGGGGGGGGGGGAAGAAATAAAGAAACAAAAGGCCTCCAAAGGGGAGGGGCCCTGCGAGGAGCCGGGCTGAGGCCGGGGCGAGTGTCCCCAGGACAGGAGAGCCCCGTCCCGGAGGAGCAGGAGCTGCACCAACCTTCCCGGGCAGAAAGGGGCTCCCCGGGAATTGGAGCAGGATCCCCAGAAAGGCGGGGATGCCCTCGGGATCCCTGGGACACTAACAGGCACCTGCGCCCCGGGAGATGCCCCGAGCTAAGGGCTGCAGCGCTCGGCGGGACCCGGAGCAGCTCGGAGGGGCTCGGGCGGCGGCTCCGCGGAGGGGGCTGCGGCCGGGAGCGCGAATCCAACAGCGCAGGCCCCGGAGCACAGGGCGCCGGGACACAGCCCAGGATCCGGCCTCCCCCGGGACAGGCAGAGGCCGGGAGGGCCCAGGACAGTGAGGACGCTCCTGCCCGGAGCTGAGCAGATCAGCGGCCCCGCCCCGGAGCCTCCAGGCCCTGCACACGGAGAGCCCCGGAGCTACTGCGGGAGCTGACTCCAGGGTCCCAGAGCTGCCCCCGCCACTGGGGCTTCCTCCCGGAGCCTCACGGGGTGAACAACCCCCACTGAGCCCTGCACCAGGCAGGGGCAGAGCAGCTCCCCCAAGTGCTAACACCTGAGAATCAGCACAGCAGGCCCCTCCCCCAGAAGACCAGCGACACGGACCAGTTCCAAGGGAAGTCAAGGGACTTAAAGTACACAGAATCGGAAGATACTCCCCCGTGTTTTTTTTTTTTTTGTGCTTTTTTTTTCTTTCTTTCTTCTTGATTTCTGATTGCTTCCCCCACCCCACCCCACCCTTTTTTTTTCTTTTTTCTCCTTTCTTTCTTTTTCTTCTCTTTCCCCCGCCTTTTTTTCTTCTTTCTCTTTTTTCTTTTTCTCTCTTCTTTCCTTCTCTCTCTTTTTCTCCTTTTCCCAATACAACTTGTTTTTGGCCACTCTGCACTGAGCAAAATGACTAGAAGGAAAACCTCACCTCAAAAAAAAGAATCAGAAACAGCCCACTCTCCCACAGAGTTACAAAATATGGATTACAATTCAATGTCAGAAAGCCAATTCAGAAGCACTATTTTACAGCTACTGGTGGCTCTAGAAAAAACCATAAAGGACTCAAGAGACTTCATGACTGCAGAATTTAGATCCAATCAGGCAGAAATTAAAAATCAATTAAATGAGATGCAATCCAAGCTAGAAGCCCTAACGACGAGGGTTAACGAGGTGGAAGAACGAGCGAGTGACATAGAAGACAAGTTGATGGCAAAGAGGGAAACTAAGGAAAAAAGAGACAAGCAATTAAAAGATCATGAGGATAGATTAAGGGAAATAAATGACAGCCTGAGGAAGAAAAACCTACTTTTAATTGGGGTTCCTGAGGGCGCCGAAAGGGACAGAGGGCCAGAATATGTATTTGAACAAATCCTAGCTGAAAACTTTCCTAATCTGGGAAGGGAAACAGGCATTCAGATCCAGGAAATAGAGAGATCCCCCCCTAAAATCAACAAAAACCGTTCGACACCTCGACATTTAATAGTGAAGCTTGCAAATTCCAAAGATAAGGAGAAGATCCTTAAAGCAGCAAGAGAAAAAAAGTCCCTGACTTTTATGGAGAGGAATATTAGGGTAACAGCAGACCTCTCCACAGAGACCTGGCAGGCCAGAAAGGGCTGGCAGGATATATTCAGGGTCCTAAATGAAAAGAACATGCAACCAAGAATACTTTATCCAGCAAGGCTTTCATTCAAAATGGAAGGAGAGATAAAGAGCTTCCAAGACAGGCAGGAACTGAAAGAATTTGTAACCTCCAAACCAGCTCTGCAAGAAATTTTAAGGGGGACTCTTAAAATTCCCCTTTAAGAAGAAGTTCAGTGGAACAATCCACAAAAACAAGGACTGAATAGATATGATGACACTAAACTCATATCTATCAATAGTAACTCTGAACGTGAACGGGCTTAATGACCCCATCAAAAGGCGCAGGGTTTCAGACTGGATAAAAAAGCAGGACCCATCTATTTGCTGTCTACAAGAGACTCATTTTAGACAGAAGGACACCTACAACCTGAAAATAAAAGGTTGGAGGACCATTTACCATTCAAATGGTCCTCAAAAGAAAGCAGGGGTTGCCATCCTTATATCAGATAAATTAAAATTTACCCCAAAGACTATAGTGAGAGATGAAGAGGGACACTATCTCATACTCAAAGGATCTATCCAACAAGAGGACTTAACAATCCTCAATATATATGCCCCGAATGTGGGAGCTGCCAAATATTTAAACCAATTAATAACCAAACTCAAGAAATACCTTGATAATAATACACTTATACTTGGTGACTTCAATCTAGCTCTTTCTACCCTGGATAGGTCTTCTAAGCACAACATCTCCAAAGAAACGAGAGCTTTAAATGATACACTGGACCAGATGAATTTCACAGATATCTACAGAACTTTACATCCAAACTCAACTGAATACACATTCTTCTCAAGTGCACATGGAACTTTCTCCAGAATAGACCACATACTGGGTCACAAATCGGGTCTGAACCGATACCAAAAGATCGGGATAGTCCCTTGTATATTCTCAGACCATAATGCCTTGAAATTAGAACTTAATCACAACAAGAAGTATGGAAGGACCACAAACACATGGAGGTTAAGGACCATCCTGCTAAAAGATGAAAAGGTCAACCAGGAAATTAAGGAAGAATTAAAAAGATTCATGGAAACTAATGAGAATGAAGATACAACCGTTCAAAATCGTTGGGATGCAGCAAAAGCAGTCCTGAGGGGGAAATACATCGCAATACAAGCATCCATTCAAAAACTGGAAAGATCTCAAATTCAAAAGCTCACCTTACACATAAAGGAACTAGAGAAAAAGCAACAAATAGACCCCACCCCCAGCAGAAGAAGAGAGTTAATTAAAATTTGAGCAGAACTCAATGATATCGAGACCAAAAGAACTGTGGAACAGATCAACAGAACCAGGAGTTGGTTCTTTGAAAGAATTAATAAGATAGATAAACCATTAGCCAACCTTATTAAAAAGAAGAGAGAGAAGACTCAAATTAATAAAATCATGAATGAGAAAGGAGAGATCACTACAAACACCAAGGAAATACAAACGATTTTAAAAACATATTATGAACAGCTGTACGCCAATAAATTAGGCAATCTAGAAGAAATGGACGCATTCCTGGAAAGCCACAAACTACCAAAACTGGAGCAGGAAGAAATAGAAAACCTGAACAGGCCAATAACCAGGGAGGAAATTGAAGCAGTCATCAAAAACCTCCCAAGACACAAGAGTCCAGGGCCAGATGGCTTCCCAGGGGAATTCTATCAAACGTTTAAAGAAGAAATCATACCTATTCTACTAAGGCTGTTTGGAAAGATAGAAAGAGATGGAGTACTTCCAAATTCGTTCTATGAGGCCAGCATCACCTTAATTCCGAAACCAGACAAAGACCCCACCAAAAAGGAGAATTACAGACCAATATCCCTGATGAACATGGATGCAAAAATTCTCAACAAGATACTAGCCAATAGGATCCAACAACACATTTTTTTTTTCAACAACACATTAAGAAAATTATTCACCATGACCAAGTAGGATTTATCCCTGGGACACAAGGCTGGTTCAACACTCGTAAAACCATCAATGTGATTCATCATATCAGCAAGAGAAAAACCAAGAACCATATGATACTCTCATTAGATGCAGAGAAAGCATTTGACAAAATACAGCATCCATTCCTGATCAAAACCCTTCAGAGTGTTGGGATAGAGGGAACTTTCCTCGACATCTTAAAAGCCATTTACGAAAAGCCCACAGCAAATATCATTCTCAATGGGGAAGCACTGGGAGCCTTTCCCCTAAGATCAGGAACAAGACAGGGATGTCCACTCTCACCACTGCTGTTCAACATCGTTCTGGAAGTCCTCGCCTCAGCAATCAGACAACAAAAAGACATTAAAGGCATTCAAATTGGCAAAGAAGAAGTCAAACTCTCCCTCTTCGCCGATGACATGATACTCTACATAGAAAACCCAAAAGCCTCCACCCCAAGATTGCTAGAACTCATACAGCAATTTGGTAGCGTGGCAGGATACAAAATCAATGCCCAGAAATCAGTGGCATTTCTATACACTAACAATGAGACTGAAGAAAGAGAAATTAAGGAGTCAATCCCATTTACAATTGCACCCAAAAGCATAGGATACCTAGGAATAAACCTAATCAAAGAGGTAAAGGATCTATACCCTAAAAACTATAGAACACTTCTGAAAGAAATTGAGGAAGACACAAAGAGATGGAAAAATATTCCATGCTCATGGATTGGCAGAATTAATATTGTAAAAATGTCAATGTTACCCAGGGCAATTTATACGTTTAATGCAATCCCTATCAAAATACCATGGACTTTCTTCCGAGAGTTAGAACAAATTATTTTAAGATTTGTGTGGAATCAGAAAAGACCCCGAATAGCCAGGGGAATTTTAAAAAAGAAAACCATATCTGGGGGCATCACAATGCCAGATTTCAGGTTGTACTACAAAGCTGTGGTCATCAAGACAGTGTGGTACTGGCACAAAAACAGACACATAGATCAATGGAACAGAATAGAGAACCCAGAAGTGGACCCTGAAATGTATGGTCATCTAATATTCGATAAAGGAGGAAAGACTATCCACTGGAAGAAAGACAGTCTCTTCAATAAATGGTGCTGGGAAAATTGGACATCCACATGCAGAAGAATGAAACTGGACCACTCTCTTTCACCATACACAAAGATAAACTCAAAATGGATGAAAGATCTAAATGTGAGACAAGATTCCATCAAAATCCTAGAGGAGAACACAGGCAACACCCTTTTTGAACTTGGCCACAGTAACTTCTTGCAAGATACATCCACAAAGGCAAAAGAAACAAAAGCAAAAATGAACTATTGGGACTTCATCAAGATAAGAAGCTTTTGCACAGCAAAGGATACAGTCAACAAAACTAAAAGACAACCTACAGAATGGGAGAAGATATTTGCAAATGACATATCAGATAAAGGGCTAGTTTCCAAAATCTATAAAGAACTTATTAAACTCAACACCAAAGAAACAAACAATCCAATCATGAAATGGGCAAAAGACATGAAGAGAAATCTCACAGAGGAAGACATGGACATGGCCAACATGCACATGAGAAAATGCTCTGCATCACTTGCCATCAGGGAAATACAAATCAAAACCACAATGAGATACCACCTCACACCAGTGAGAATGGGGAAAATTAACAAGGCAGGAAACCACAAATGTTGGAGAGGATGCAGAGAAAAGGGAACCCTCTTACATTGTTGGTGGGAATGTGAACTGGTGCAGCCACTCTGGAAAACTGTGTGGAGGTTCCTCAAAGAGTTAAAAATTGACCTGCCCTACGACCCAGCAATTGCACTGTTGGGGATTTACCCCAAAGATTCAGATGCAATGAAACGTCGGGACACCTGCACCCCGATGTTTCTATCAGCAATGGCCACCATAGCCAAACTGTGGAAGGAGCCTCGGTGTCCATCGAAAGATGAATGGATAAAGAAGATGTGGTTTATGTATACAATGGAATATTACTCAGCAATTAGAAACGACAAATACCCACCATTTGCTTCAACGTGGATGGAACTGGAGGGTATTATGCTGAGTGAAATAAGTCAATCGGAGAGGGACAAACAGTGTATGTTCTCATTCATTTGGGGAATATGAATAATGGTGAAAGGGAATATAAAGGAAGGGAGAAGAAATGTTGGGAAATATCAGGAAGGGAGACAGAACATAAAGACTCCTAACTCGGGGAAACGAACTAGGGGTGGTGGAAGGGGAGGAGGGCGGGTGTTGGAGGGGAAGGGGTGACGGGCACTGAGGTGGACACTTGACGGGATGAGCACTGGGTGTTTTTCTGTATGTTGGTAAATTGAACACCAATAAAAATTAATTAAAAAATAAAAAAATAATAAAAAAAAAGAAAAAATATTTTCAATTATATCCCATTGATATATATGTCTATCTTAACACCAACACAATCATGATTACTATAGTTTTTAATCAGTTTCAAAACTGGAATATGTGAGTCTTCTAACTTTGTGTTTCTTTCTCAAGATTTTTTTGGCTCCTCTAGGTCCCTTTACTTTCCATATGGGGTTTAGGAATAACTTTTCTATTTCTGCAAAATAAGCACCTGGGATTTTGATAGCAATAGTGTTAAATCTGTAGATTACTTTAGGGAGTATTGCTATTTTGACAGCGTTGCATTTTCCAATCCCTGACCACAGGATATCTTCCAATTTATTTAGGTATTCTATAATTTCTTTGATTGTTGAGTTGTTTAGTTTTCAGATTACAAGTCTTATACTTTTTATTCGAAAATATATTTCTTAGAATTATTCCTAAGTGTTTTACTCTTTCTAATGCTTTATGTATTGAATTGTTTTCTTAATTTCATTTTCAGATTGTTTATTGCTAGGGTAGAGAAATGAAACTCATTTTTGTATGTTGGTTTTTCACACTGAAATTTTACTGAAATCATTTATTAATCATAATAGCAATTTAGAGGATTACTTAGGATTTTCTTTACTAGAAAGTGCATATA
This sequence comes from Vulpes lagopus, assembly GCF_018345385.1. Classification (NCBI taxonomy): domain Eukaryota; kingdom Metazoa; phylum Chordata; class Mammalia; order Carnivora; family Canidae; genus Vulpes; species Vulpes lagopus. The sequence continues at coordinate 69,969,766 of NC_054828.1, read as the reverse complement.
TTCTTGTCCTATTCCTAATGGTAGAAAGATTTTTCTTTCACCATTAGAAATTTCAAGACCGTTTTTTTTTTTTTTCCAAAGGTGTCCTTTATTAGATCAGGGAAGTTCTCTTCTATATCTAACTCACTCAGTGTTTTTAAAACTGAGAGTGTTGGTATTTCTCAAAAGATTCTTCTGTGTCTTTTAAGATATTTATGTTTTCTTTCTTTACCCTAGGATATGTTGTTTTATGTTTATATCTTAAGCTAACCTTAATTCATGACATTAATAATACTAGATCATGTTGTTGGAATCTATGCTCCTGTATTCTTTTTTTTAATAATAAATTTATTTTTATTGGTGTTCAATTATAAATAATAGTGAAAGGGAATAGAAGGGAAGGGAGAAGAAATGGGTAGGAAATATGCTCCTGGATTCTGTTTGCCAGTATTTTATTGAGAATTTATTGCATCTGTGTTCATAAAAGATATTGATATGTATCTCTTTTCTTCTCAATTATTCTGATTTCTTTGTCTAATTAGCTGATTTGTGTTCCCTCCTCCTCTACATTGTGGAAGAGCTTTTGAAGGATGGTGATATTCCTTAAGTGTTTGGTAAAACTCACCAGTGAGGTCATCTCACCTTAAATTTTCTTTGTTAAAAGTTCTTTTTTTTATACTTCTTTTTTAAAATAAATTTATTTTTATTGGTGTTCAATTTACCAAACTACAGAATAACACACAGTGCTATCCCGTCAAGTGCCCCCCTCAGTGCCCATCACCCATTCACCCCGACACCACACCCTCCTCCCCTTCCACCACCCCTAGATCGTTTCCAAGAGTTAGGAGTCTTTATGTTCTGTCTCCCTTTCTGATATTTCCCACACATTTATTCTCCTTTCCCTTATATTTCCTTTCACTATTATTAATATTCCCCAAATGAATGATAACATATAATGTTTGTCCTTCTCCGATTGACTTACTTCACTCAGCATAATACCCTCCAGTTCAATCCATGTTGAAGCAAATGGTGGGTATTTGTCCTTTCTAATGGCTGAGGAATATTCCATTGTATACATAAACCACATCTTCTTTATCCATTCATCTTCTGATGGACACCGAGGCTCCTTCCACAGTTTGGCTATTGTGGACATTGCTGCTATAAACATCAGGGTGCAGGTGTCCCAGCATTTCATTGCATCTGAATCTTTGGGGTAAATCCCCAACAGTGCAATTGCTGGGTCGTAGGGAAGGTCTATTTTTAACTCTCTGAGGAGCCTCCACACAGTTTTCCAGAGTGGCTGCACCAGTTCACATTCCCACCAACAGTGTAAGAGGGTTCCCTTTTCTCTGCATCCACTCCAACATTTGTGGTTTCCTGCCTTGTTAATTTTCCTCATTCTCACTGGTGTGAGGTGGTATCTCATTGTGGTTTGGATTTGTATTTCCCTGATGGCAAGTGATGCAAGAATTTTCTCATGTGCATGTTGGCCATGTCGATGTTTTCCTCTGTGAGATTTTTCTTCACGTCTTTTTCCCATTTCATGATTGGATTGTTTGTTTCTTTGGTGTTGAGTTTAATAAATTCTTTATAGATCTTGGAAACTAGCCCTTTATCTGATAGGTCATTTGCAAATATCTTCTCCCATTCTGTAGGTTGTCTTTTAGTTTTGTTGACTGTAATCTTTGCTGTGCAAAACCTTCTTATCTTGAAGAAGTCCCAATAGTTCCATTTTTGCTTATGTTTCTTTTGCCGTCGATGTATCTTGCAAGAAGTTACTGTGGCTGAGTTCAAAAAGGGTGTTCCTGTGTTCTCCTCTAGGATTTTGATGGACTCTTGTCTCACATTTAGATCTTTCATCCATTTTTAGTTTATCTTTCTGTATGGTGAAAGAGAGTGGTCTAGTTTCATTCTTCTGCATGTGGATGTCCAATTTTCCCAGCACCATTTACTGAAGACACTGTCTTTCTTCCAGTGGATAGTCTTTCCTCCTTTATCGAATATTAGTTGACCATAAAGTTCATGGTCCGCTTCTGGTTCTCTATTCTGTTCCATTGATCTATGTGTCTGTTTTTGTGCCAGTACCACACTGTCTTGATGACCACAGCTTTGTAGTACAACCTGAAATCTGGCATTGTGATGCCCCCAGCTATGGTTTTCTTTTTTAAAATTCCCCTGGCTATTCGGGGTCTTTTCTGATTCCACACAAATCTTAAAATAATTTGATCTAACTCTCTGAAGAAAGTCCATGGTATTTTGATAGGGATTGCATTAAACGTGTAAATTGCCCTGGGTAACATTGACATTTTCACAATATTAATTCTTCCAATCCATGAGCATGGAATATTTTTCCATCTCTTTGTGTCTTCCTCAATTTCTTTCAGAAGTGTTCTATAGTTTTTAGGGTATAGATCCTTTACCTCTTTGGTTAGGTTTATCTTATGCTTTGGGGTGCAATTGTAAATGGGATTGACTCCTTAATTTCTCTTTCCTCAGTCTCATTGTTAGTGCGTAGAAATGCCACTGATTTCTGGACATTGATTTTGTATCCTGCCATGCTACTGAATTGCTGTATGAATTCTAGCAATCTTGGGGTGGAGGCCTTTGAGTTTTATATGTACAGTATCATGTCATCGGCGAAAAGGGAGTGTCTTACTTCTTTGCCAATTTGAATGCCTTTAATGTCTTTTTGTTGTCTGATTGCTGAGGCTAGGACTTCCAGTACTATGTTGAATAGTAGTGGTGAGAGTGGACATCCTGTCTTGTTCCTGATCTTAGGGGAAAGGCTCCCAGTGCTTCCCCATTGAGAATGATATTTGCTGTGGGCTTTTCATAGATGGCTTCTAAGATGTCGAGGAATGTTCCCTCTATCCCTACACTCTGAAGAGTTTTGATCAGGAATGCATGCTGTATTTTGTCAAATGCTTTCTCTGCATCTAATGAGAGGATCATATGGTTCTTGGTTTTTCTCTTTCTGATACGATGAATCACATTGATTGTTTTACGAGTGTTGAACCAGCCTTGTGTCCTGGGGATAAATCCTACTTGGTCATGGTGAATAATTTTCTTAATGTATTGTTGGATCCTATTGGCTAGTATCTTGTTGAGAATTTTTGCATCCGTGTTCATCAGGGATATTGGTCTGTAATTCTCCTTTTTGATGGGGTCTCTGTCTGGTTTTGGAATTAAGGTGATGCTGGCCTCATAGAACAAGTTTGGAAGTACTCTATCTCTTTCTGTCTTTCCAAACAGCTTTACTGGAATAGGTATGGTATCTTCTTTAAACGTTTGATAGAATTCCCCTGGGAAGCCATCTGGCCCTGGACTTTTGTGTCATGGGAGGTTTTTGATGACTGCTCAATTTCCTCCCTGGTTATCGGCCTGTTCAGGTTTTCTCTTTCTTCCAGATCCAGTTTTGGTAGTTTGTGGTTTTCCAGATATGCGTCCATTTCTTCTAGATTGCCTAATTAATTGGCAAATAGCTGCTCATAATATGTTTTTAAAATCGTTTGTGTTTCCTTGGGGTTGGTAGTGGTCTCTTCTTTATCATTTATGATCTTATTAATTTGAGTCTTCTCTCTCTTCTTTTTAATATGTCTGGCTAATGGTTTATCTATCTTATTAATTCTTTCAAAGAACCAACTCCTGGTTTTGTTGATCTGTTCCACAGTTCTTCTGGTCTAGATTTCATTGAGTTCTGCTCGAATCTTAATTAACCCTCTTCTTCTGCTGGGTGTAGGATCTATTTGCTGTCTTTTCTCTAGCTCCTTTATGTGTAAGGTTAGCTTTTGTATTTGAGCTCTTTCCAGTTTTTGAATGGATGCTTGCATTGCGATGTATTTCCCCCTTAGGAGTGCTTTTGCTGCATCCCAAAGATTTCGAACGGTTGTATCTTCATTTTCATTAGTTTCCATGAATCTTTTTAATTCTTCCTTAATTTCCTGGTTGACCCTTCATCTTTGAGCAGGATGGTCCTTAACCTCCACGTGTTTGAGGTCCTTCCAAACTTCTTGTTGTGATTTAGTTCTAATTTCAAGGCATTATGGTCTGAGAATCTGCAGGGGACGATCCCAATCTTTTGGTATCGTTTCAGACCCGATTTGTGACCCAGTATGTGGTCTATTCTGGAGAAAGTTCCATGTGCACTTGAGAAGAATGTTTATTCAGTTGAATTTGGATGTAAAGTTCTGTAGATATCTGTGAAATCCATCTGTTCCAGTGTATCATTTAAAGCTCTCATTTCTTTGGAGATGTTATGCTTAGAAGACCTATCTAGTATAGAAAGAGCTAGATTGAAGTCACCAAGTGTAAGTGTATTATTATCTAAGTATTTCTTCCCTTTGGTTATTAATTGATTCAAATATTTGGCAGCTTCCAAATTCGGGGCATATATATTGAGGATTGTTAAGTCCTCTTGTTGGATGGATCCTTTATTATGATATAGTGTCCCTCTTCATCTCTCACTACACTCTTCGGGGTAAATTTTAGTTCATCTGATATGAGGATGGCTACCCCTGCTTTCTTTTGAGGACCATTTGAATGGTAAATGGTTCTCCAACCTTTTATTTTCAGGTTGTAGGTGTCCTTCTGTCTAAAATGAGTCTCTTGTAGACAGCAAATAGTGGGTCCTTCGTTTTTATCCAGTCTGAAACCCTGCGCCTTTTGATGGGGTCATTAGGCCCGTTCACGTTCAGAGCTACTATTGAAAGATATGAGTTTAGTGTCATCATGATATCTATTCAGTCCTTGTTTTTGTGGATTGTTCCACTGAACTTCTCTTTAAAGGGAAATTTTAAGAGTCCCCCTTCAAATTTCTTGCAGAGCTGGTTTTGAGGTCACACATTCTTTCAGTTCCTGCCTGTCTTGGAAGCTCTTTATCTCTCCTTCCAGTTTGAATGAGAGCCTTGCTGAAGAAAGTATTCTTGGTTGCATGTTCTTCTCATTTAGGACCCTGAATATACCCTGCCAGCCCTTTCTGGCCTGCCAGGTCTCTGTGCAGAGGTCTGCTGTTACCCTAATACTCCTCTCCATAAATGTCAGGGACTTTTTGTCTCTTGCTGCTTTAAGGATCTTCTTTATTTTGGAATTTGCAAGCTTCACTATTAAATGTCGAGGTGTTGAACGGTTTTTATTGATTTTAGGTGGGGATCTCTCTATTTCCTGGATCTGAATGCCTGTTTCCCTTCCCAGATTAGGAAAGTTTTCAGCTAGGATTTGTTCAAATACATATTCTGGCCCTCTGGCCCTTTCGGCGCCCTCAGGAACCCCAATTAAACGTAGGTTTTTCTTCCTCAGGCTGTCGTTTATTTCCCTTAATCTGTCTTCATGGTCTCTTAATTGTCTGTCTCTTTTTTCCTCAGTTTCCCTCTTTGCCATCAACTTGTCTTCTATGTCACTCACTCGTTTTTCCCCTTCGTTTACCCTCGTCGTTAGGACTTCTAGTTTGGATTGCATCTCATTCAATTGATTTTTAATTTCTGCCTGATTGGATCTAAATTCTACAGTCATGAAGTCTCTTGAGTCCTTTATGCTTTTTTCTATAGCCACCATTAGCTGTATAATAGTGCTTCTGAATTGGCTTTCTGACATTGAATTGTAATCCAGATTTTGTAACTCTGTGGGAGAGAGGACTGTTTCTGATTCTTTCTTTTGAGGTGAGGTTTTCCTTCTAGTCATTTAGCTCAGTGCAGAGTGGTCAAAAACAAGTTGTATTGGGAAAAGGAGAAAAATAGAGGAGAGAAAGAAGGAAAGAAAAGAGAAAAAGGAAAAAGAAAAAAGAAAAAAGGAAGAAAAAAGAAAAAAGAGGAAAAAGAGAAAGAAAAGGAAAGAAAGGGAAAAAAAGGTGGGGGAAGCAAAGAGAAATCAAGAAGCAAAAAAAAAAAAAAAAAACCCACAGGGGTGTATCTTCTGTTTCTGTATACTTTAAGTCCCTTGACTTACCTTGTCCGTCTCACTGGTCTTCTGGGGGAAGGCCTGTTGTGCTGATTTTCAGGTGTTAGCACTTGGGGGAGATGCTCAGCCTGGTGCAGGGCTCAGTGGGGGTTGTTTACCCCGTGAGGCCCCAGGAGGAACAACCCCAGTGGCAGGGCCAGCTCTGGAGCCCTGGAGTCAGCTCCCGCAGTAACTAGGAGCTCTCCGTCCACAGGGGCCTGGAGGCTCCGGGGCGGGGCCGCTGATGTGCTCAGCTCGGGGCAGGAGCGTCGTTGCTGTCCTGGGCCCTCCTGGCCTCTGCTGTCC
>NC_054828.1:69946298-69963450 GCF_018345385.1 Vulpes lagopus | reverse complement strand
TTTTTTTTTCCAGTCTGGTATCCTTTGTGTGTTGACTGGGGCATTTATTCTGTTTACCTTGAGTATTGAATGATAAGAATTTAGGGGTGCTTGAGTAGCTCAGTTTAGTTAAGCCTCTGCCTTCAGCTCAGGTCATGGACTTGGAATCCGGGGATCAGGCCCTTTATTGGGCTCCCTGCTCAGTAGGGACTCTATTTTTACCGCTTTTGTGGGCTCTCTCTCTCTCTCTCATATCCAAATAAAACACTTTTTTAAGAAGATATGAACATAGTGCCAATGTATTACCTATAAAGTCACTCTCTCTGTTCTTTTTTTGTCTTTGTTACTTTTGGGATCTCCGTTTGCTTAAGGAATCTCCTTTAATATTTCTAGCAGGGCTTATTTAGTGAGCCCCAATTCTTTTAGTTTCTGTTTATCCCGAAAGCTTTTTATCTCTACTTCTATTTTGAATTACAGCCTTACTAGATAAAGTGTTCTTGGCTGCACATATTTTTCTCAAACATCACACTCAATATTTCTTGTTGGTTTCTTGCATTTTTTGACTTTAGTAATTCTGACAGTATGAACTGACATCATATTGTTGTTTTGATTTGCGTTCGCCTGATGAATGATGTTGAGCATCCTTTCATGTGTCTGTTGGCCATGTGTGTGTCTTTTTTTTCTGCAAAAATGTATGTTCGTGTCTTCTTGCCCATTTAAAACAATTGGATTATTTTGGGTTTTTTGGGGTTACAGTAGTTCTTCATATATTTAAATAAAAACCCTTTATCAGATATTTTGTGGATTGTTTCTTTTGCTGTTCAGAAACTTTTTATTCTGATGTAGTCCCAATAGTATATTTTTGCTTTTATTTCCCTTGACTCAGGAGACACTGATACAAGAACATCATGGCCAACATCAGAGAAATTACTGCCTTTGTTCTCTTCTATGATTTTTATGGTTTCAGGTCTCCCATTTAGGTCCTTAATCGATTTTGAGGTTTCTTTTGTGTTTGGTGTAAGAAAGCAGTTCAGTTTCATTCTTTTGCAGGTTGCTGTTCAATTTTCCTAACACCATTTGGTGAAGAGATCTTTCCTATTGTGTATTTTTAGGTCATACATTGAATATTAATTGACCCTATAATTGTGGGTTTGTTTCCGGCCTTTCTTTTCTGTTTTCTTGATCTATGCGTTTATTTTTGTGCCAGTACCATTTTGTTTTTTGTTTTTTAAATGGTTTCATTGGAGTTCAATTTGCCAAAATATAGCATGTCGTGCAGTGCTCATCCCATCAAGTGCCCCCCTGTCAGTGCCCATCACCCAGTCACCCCAACTCCCCGCCCACCTCCCTTTCTACTATCCCTTGTTCGTTTCCCCGAGTTAGGAGTCTCGCATGATCAGAAGGCAGTACCATTTTATTTTGATTCCTACAGCTTTGTTGTATATCTTGAAATCTGGTTGTGATACCTCTGGTTTTGTTATTCTTCAAGATTGCTTTGGCTCTTGGGGGACTTTAGTGGTTCCTTACAAATTTTAGGCTTATTTATCCTACCTCTGTGTGAAAAGGACTGTTGGTATTTTGATTTTTCATAGGGATTGCATTAAATCTCCACATTGCTTTTGCTCATGTACACATGTTAACAATATTTGTTCTTCCAGTCCGTGGGTATGAATATGTTCCATTTGCTTGTGTTGTCTTCAAGTTCTTTCATCAGTGTCTTACGGTTTTCAGACAAGTCTTTCATCTTCTTGGCTAAGTTATTCCCTGGTATTTCATTATTTTTGCTGCAATTGTAAATGGGATTTTTAATGTTTCTTTGTGCTACCTCATTATTAGTATGTAGATATGCAGTGGATTTCTGTATATCGATTTCGTATTCTATAGTCTTACTGAAGGTATCATTTCGAGTAGGCTTGTTTTGCTTTTTGTTTTTGTTTCTGTTTTGTAGAGTGTTTAGGATAGCCTATGTATGGCATCATTTCATCTGCAAATAGTAAAAGTTTTACTTCTTCCTTACCAATTTGGGTTCCTTTTATTTCTTTTTGTTGTCGGATTGCTGTGGCTAGGACTTTTAGTACTACGTTGAATCGAAGTGGTGAGAGTGGACATTTTGTCTTATTCCTGACCTTGGGGGAGAGCTCTTAATAGTTTTCCCACATTGAGTATGATGTTTGCTTTGGACTTTTCATATATGGCATTTATTATGTTGAGGAGGTTCCCTGTAAACCTACTTTGTGGAGGGTTTTTTTTTTTTTAAGGTTTTATTTATTTATTCATGAGAGACACACGGAAAGAGAGAGAGAGAGGCAGAGACACAGGCAGAGGGAGAAACAGGCTCCATGCAGAGCGCCCAACATAGGACTGGATCCCGGGAGAAACAGACTCCATGCAGAGCGCCCAACATAGGACTGGATCCCGGGTCTCCAGGACCACTCCCTGGGCTGAAGGCAGCGCTAAACCGCTGAGCAACCCAGGCTGCCCTGTGGATGGTGTTTTAACATGAATAAATGCTATACATTTTCCAATGCTTTTTTGAACCTATTGAAGTGTTCCTATGGTTTTTCTTCTTTTTCTTGTCAATGTGATCTTTCATGTTGTCTGATTTTTGAATTTCAACCCACTCTTGCATCCCAGGAATAAACCTCACTTCATTGTGATGAGTGATTTTTTTTTAAAAATGTATTGTTGGGTTCTGTTTGCTCATATTTTGTTGAGGATTTTGAATATTTTTTTTAATTTTTATTTATTTATGATAGTCACAGAGAGAGAGAGAGAGAGAGAGAGAGGCAGAGACATAGGCAGAGGGAGAAGCAGGCTCCATGCACCGGGAGCCTGACGTAGGATTCGATCCTGGGTCTCCAGGATCACGCCCTGGGCCAAAGGCAGGCGCCAAACCGCTGTGCCACCCAGGGATCCCTTGTTGAGGATTTTGTATCTGTATTCATCAGATGTTGAACTGTATTTCTTTTTCTAGTAGTGATGTTACCTGATTTTGGTGTCAGGGTAATGACAGAATGAATTTCGAAGCTTTCTCTCCCATTTTAGTTTTGGAAATAGTTTGAGAATAATAGAAACTATCGTCTCTTTAAATGTTTGGTGGAATTCACCTGTGAAGCTGTCTGGTCCTAGACTTTGGTTGGGTGCTTTTTTTCTTTGTTTCTTTGTTTTTGTTTTTTAGTATTATTATTTCATTGGAGTTCAATTTGTCAGCATACAGCATAACACCCAGTGCTCATCCCGCCACGAGCCCCCCTCAGTGCCCATCACCCAGTCACCCCAACCCCCTGGCCACTTCCCCTTCCACCACCCCTTCCACCACCCCTTGTTCATTTCCCAGAGTTAGGTGTCTCTCAAGTTTTGTCACCCTCACTGATATTTTCACTCATTTTCTCTCCTTTCCCATTTATTCCCTTTCACTATTTTTTATATTCCCCAAATGAATGAGATCATATAATGCTTGTCCTTCTCAAATTGACTTATTTAACTCAGCATAATACCCTCCAGTTCCATCCACATTGAAGCAATGGTGGGTATTTGTCATTTCTAATTGCTGAGTAATATTCCATTGTATACATAAACCACATCTTCTTTATCCATTCATCTTTCGATGGACACCGAGGCTCCTTCCACACTTTGGCTATTGTGGACATTGCTTCTAGAATCATCGGGGTGCAGGTGTCCCAGCATTTCATTGCATCTGAATCTTTGGGGTAAATCCCCAACAGTGCAATTGCTGGGTTGTAGGGAAGGTCTATTTTTAACTCTTTGAGGAGCCTCCACCCAGTTTTCCAGAGTGGCTGCACCAGTTCACATTCCCACCAACAGTGCAAGAGGGTTCCCTTTTCTCCGCATCCTCTCCAACATTTGTTGTTTCCTGCCTTGTTAATTTTCCCCATTCTCACTGGTGTGAGGTGGTATCTCATTGTGGTTTGGATTTGTATTTCCCTGATGGCAAGTGATGCAAGAATTTTCTCATGTGCATGTTGGCCATGTCGATGTTTTCCTCTGTGAGATTTTTCTTCACGTCTTTTTCCCATTTCATGATTGGATTGTTTGTTTCTTTGGTGTTGAGTTTAATAAATTCTTTATAGATCTTGGAAACTAGCCCTTTATCTGATAGGTCATTTGCAAATATCTTCTCCCATTCTGTAGGTTGTCTTTTAGTTTTGTTGACTGTATCCTTTGCTGTGCAAAACCTTCTTATCTTGAAGAAGTCCCAATAGTTCCATTTTTGCTTATGTTTCTTTTGCCGTCGATGTATCTTGCAAGAAGTTACTGTGGCTGAGTTCAAAAAGGGTGTTCCTGTGTTCTCCTCTAGGATTTTGATGGACTCTTGTCTCACATTTAGATCTTTCATCCATTTTTAGTTTATCTTTGTGTATGGTGAAAGAGAGTGGTCTAGTTTCATTCTTCTGCATGTGGATGTCCAATTTTCCCAGCACCATTTACTGAAGACACTGTCTTTCTTCCAGTGAATAGTCTTTCCTCCTTTATCGAATATTAGTTGACCATAAAGTTCATGGTCTGCTTCTGGTTCTCTATTCTGTTCCATTGATCTATGTGTCTGTTTTTGTGCCAGTACCACACTGTCTTGATGACCACAGCTTTGTAGTACAATCTGAAATCTGGCATTGTGATGCCCCCAGCTATGGCTTTCTTTTTTAAAATTCCCCTGGCTATTCGGGGTCTTTTCTGATTCCACACAAATCTTAAAATAATTTGATCTAACTCTCTGAAGAAAGTCCATGGTATTTTGTTAGGGATTGCATTAAACGTGTAAATTGCCCTGGGTAACATTGACATTTTCACAATATTAATTCTTCCAATCCATGAGCATGGAATATTTTTCCATCTCTTTGTGTCTTCCTCAATTTCTTTCAGAAGTGTTCTATAGTTTTTAGGGTATAGATCCTTTACCTCTTTGGTTAGGTTTATTCCTAAGAATCTTATGCTTTGGGGTGCAATTGTAGATGGGATTGACTCCTTAATTTCTCTTTCCTCAGTCTCATTGTTAGTGTATAGAAATGCCACTGACTTCTGGGCATTTATTCTGTATCCTGCCACGCTACCAAATTGCTGTATGAGTTCTAGCAATCTTGGGGTGGAGGATTTTGGGTTTTCTATGTAGAGTATCATGTCATTGGCGAAGAGGGAGAGTTTGACTTCTTCTTTGCCAATTTGAATGCCTTTAATGTCTTTTTGTTGTCTGATTGCTGAGGCGAGGACTTCCCGTACTATGTTGAATAGCAGTGGTGAGAGTGGACATCCGTGTCTTGTTCCTGATCTTAGAGGAACGGCTTCCAGTGCTTCCCCATTGAGAATTATGTTTGCTGTGGGCTTTTCATAGATGGCTTTTAAGATGTTGAGGAATGTTCCCCCTATCCCTACACTCTGAAGAGTTTTGATCAGGAATGGATGCTGTATTTTGTCAAATGCTTTCTCTGCATTTGTTGAGAGGATCATATGGTTCTTGGTTTTTCTCTTGCTGATATGATGAATTGAATGTTTTACGAGTGTTGAACCAGGCTTGCATCCCAGGAATTAATCCCACTTGGTCATGGTGAATAATTTTCTTAATGTATTGTTGGATCCTATTGGCTAGTATCTTGTTAAGAAATTTTGCATCCATGTTCATCAGGGATATTGGTCTGTAATTCTCCTTTTTGATGGGGTCTAGGTCTGGTTTTGGAATTAAGGTGATTCTTGCCTAATAGAGTGAATTTGGAAGTACTCCAACTCTTTCTATCTTTCCAAACAGCTTTAGTTGAATAGGTATGCTTTCTTCTTTAAACGTTTGATAGAATTCCCCTGGGAAGCCATCTGGCCATTGCCTTTTGTGTCTTGGGAGGTTTTTGATGACTGCTTCAATTTCCTCCCTGGTCATTGGTCTGATCAGGTTTTCTATTTCTACCTGTTCCAGTTTTGGTAGTTTCTGGCTTTCCAGGAATGCGTCCATTTCTTCTAGATTGCCTAATTTATTGGTGTATAGCTGTTCAAAATATGTTTTTAAAATCGTTTGTGGGGTTCCCTGGGTGGCGCAGCGATTTGGCGCCTGTCTTTGGCCCAGGGCGCGATCCTGGAGACCTGGGATCGAATCCTACATCGGACTCCCAGTGCATGGAGCCTGCTTCTCCCTCTGCCGATGTCTCTGCCTCTCTCTCTTTCTCTCTCTGTGACTATCATAAATAAATAAATAAATTTAAAATATATATATATACTAGTTTGAAAAAAAATAAAATAAAATCGTTTGTGTTTCCTTGGTGTTGTTAGTGATCTCTCCTTTCTCATTCATGATTTTATTAATTTGAGTCTTCTCTCTCTCCTTTTTAATAAGGCTGGCTAAAGGTTTATCTATCTTATTAATTCTTTCAAAGAACCAACTCCTGGTTTTGTTGATCTGTTCCACAGTTCTTCTGGTCTCGATTTCGTTGAGTTCTGCTCGAATCTTTATTACCTCTCTTCTTCTGCTGGGTGTAGGATCTATTTGCTGTTTTTTCTCTGGCTCCTTTATGTGTAAGGTTACCTTTTGAATTTGAGTTCTTTCCAGTTTTTGAATGGATGCTATATTGCGATGTATTTCCCCCTTAGGCCTGCTTTTGCTGCATCCCAAAGATTTTGAATTGTTGTATCTTCACTCTCATTAGTTTCCATGAATCTTTTTAATTCTTCCTTAATTTCCTGGTTGACCCTTTCACCTTTTAGCAGGATGGTCCTTAATCTCCACGTGTTTGAAGTCCTTCCAAACTTCTTGTTGTGATTTAGGTCTAATTTCAAGGCATTGTGGTCTGAGAGTATGCAGGGGACAATCCCAATCTTTTGGTATTGGCTCAGACCCGATTTGTGACCCAGTATGTGGTCTATTCTGGAGAAAGTTCCATGTGCACTTGAGAAGAATGTGTATTCAGTTGAGTTTGGATGTAAAGTTCTACAGATATCTGTGAAATCCATGTGGTCCAGTGTATCATTTAAAGCTCTCATTTCTTTGGAGATGTTGTGCTTAGAAGACCTATCTAGTATATAAAGAGCTAGATTGAAGTCACCAAGTGTAAGTGTATTATTATCTAAGTATTTCTTCCCTTTGGTTATTAATTGATTTAAATATTTGGCAGCTCCCACATTCGGGGCATATATATTGAGGATTGTTAAGTCCTCTTGTTGGATAGATCCTTTAAGTATGATATAGTGTCCCTCTTCATCTCTCGCTACACTCTTCGGGGTAAATTTTAATTTATCTGATATAAGGATGGCTACCCCTGCTTTCTTTTGAGGACTATTTGCATGGTAAATCGTTCTGCAACCTTTTATTTTCAGTCTATAGGTGTCCTTCTGTCTAAAATGAGTCTCTTGTAGACAGCAAATAGATGGGTCCTGCTTTTTTATCCAGTCTGAAACCCTGCGCCTTTGATGGGGTCATTAAGCCCATTCACATTCAGAGTTACTATTGAAAGATATGAGTTTAGTGTCATCATGATATCTATTCAGTCCTTGTTTTTGTGGATTGTTCCACTGGACTTCTTCAAGGGGAATATTAAGAGTCCCCCTTAAAATTTCTTGCAGAGCTGGCTTGGAAGTCACATATTCTTTCAGTTCCTGCCTGTCTTGGAAGCTTTTTATCTCTCCTTCCATTTTGAATGAGAGCCTTGCTGGATAAAGTATTCTTGGTTGCATGTTCTTCTCATTTAGGACCCTGAATATATCCTGCCAGCCCTTTCTGGCCTGCCAGGTCTCTGTGGAGAGGTCTGCTGTTACCCTAATACTCCTCCCCATAGAAGTCAGGGATTTCTTGTCTCTTGCTGCCTTAAGGCTCTTCTTTATCTTTGGAATTTGCAAGCTTAACTATTAAATCTCGAGGTGTTGAATGGTTTTTATTGATTTTAGGGGGGATCTGTCTATTTCCTGGATCTGAATGCCTGTTTCCCTTCCCAGATTAGGAAAGTGTTCAGCTATGACTTCTTCAAATCCGTATTCTGTCCCTCTGTCCCTTTTTGCACCCTCGGGAACCCAATTAAACGTAGGTTTTTCTTCCTCAGGCTGTCGTTTATTTCCCTTAATCTATCTTCATGGTCTTTTAATTGTTTGTCTCATTTTCCTCAGTTTCCCTCTTTGCCATCAACGTGTCTTCTATGTCACTCACTCGTTCTTCCACCTCGTTAACCCTCATCGTTAGGACTTCTAGTTTGGATTGCATCTCATTCAATTGATTTTTAATTTCTGCCTCATTAGGTCTAAATTCTGCAGTCATGAAGTCTCTTGAGTCCTTTATGCTTTTTTCTAGAGCCACCAGTAGCTGTATAATAGTGCTTCTGAATTGGCTTTCTGACATAGAATTGTAATCCAGATTTTGTAAATCTGTCAGAGAGAGGACTGTTTCTGATTCTTTCTTTTGAGGTGAGGTTTTCCTTCTATTCATTTTGGTCAGTGCATAGTGGCCAAGAACAAGTTGTATTGGGAAAAGGAGAAAAAGAGAGGAGAGAAAGAAGGAAAGAAAAGAGAAAAAGAAAAAGAACAGGAAGAAAAAGGAAAAAAGAAGAAAAAAAGAAAGAAAGGGAAAAAAGGGTGGGGGAAGGAAACAGAAATCAAAAAGCAACAAAAAAAACAAACACGGGGGTGCATCTTCTGATTCTGTATACTTTATTTCCCTTGACTTCCCCTGTAACTTGTCCATCCAGCTGGTCTTCTGGGGGAGGGGCCTGTTGTCCTGATTTTCAGGTGTTAGGACTTGGGGGAGCTGCTCTGCCCCTGCCTGGTGCAGGGCTCAGTCGGGGTTGTTTACTCCGTGAGGCCCCAGGAGGGACAACCCCAGTGGCGGGGCCAGCTCTGGAGCCCTGGATTCAGCCCCCGCAGTAGCTCCGGGGCTCTCCGTCTGCAGGGCCTGGAGGCTCCGGGGCGGGGCCGCTGATCTGCTCAGCTTGGGGCAGGAGCGTCCTTGCTGTCCTGGGCCCTCCCGGCCTCTGCCTGTCCCGGGGGAGGCCGGATCCTGGGCTGTGTCCCGGCGCCCTGTGCTCCGGGGCCTGCACTGTTGGATTCGCGCTCCCGCCCCGCAGCCCCCTCCGCGGAGCCGCCGCCCGAGCCCCTCCGAGCTGCTCCGGGTCCCGCCGTGCGCGCTGCAGCCCTTTGGGAGCTCGGGGCATCTCCCCGGGGCGCAGGTGCCTGTTAGTGTCCCAGGGAGCCCGAGGACATCCCCGCCCTCCTGGGTCCTGCTCCACCTCCCTGCGAGCCCCTTTCCGCCCGGGAAGGTTGGTGCAGCTCCTGCTCCTCCGGGACGGGGCTCTCCTGTCCTGGGGACACTCGCCCTGGCCTCAGCCCGGCTCCTCGCGGGGCCCCTCCCTCTTGGATGCCTTTTGTTTCTTTATTTCTTCTCCCCCCCCCCTTCCTACCTTGATACAAGCGCGAACTCTTCTCACTGTAGCATTCCAGCTGTTCTCTCTTTAAATCTCAGGCCGAATTCGTAGATTTTCAGGATTATTTGAAGGTTATCTAGGTAATTTGGTGGGGACAGGTGACTTGGGGACCCTACTCTTCTGCCATCTTGCCGCTCCTCCTGCCTTTTAAAACTTGGATCTGGTATGAAATGTAATAGTGTGAAAGGCAGGCCAATGAAAATTCATGAACTGCAATGAAAGTTCTCTTTATCTGGTAGTCACCCCGGAAACCCATTATTAAATTAATATTAACCCTGAGAGGTCTCATTGAACGCGGCGCCAGATCTGCAGACGGCTGTTGTCTCCGCGAGCTGAGCCCGGCCCACACAGAAGCAACTATGTCTAAGGGACCTGCAGTCGGGATCGATCTTGGCACCACCTACTCCTGCGTGGGTGTCTTCCAGCACGGGAAAGTGGAAATAATTGCCAATGATCAGGGAAACCGAACCACCCCAAGTTATGTCGCCTTCACGGACACCGAACGATTGATCGGTGATGCTGCGAAGAATCAAGTTGCAATGAACCCCACCAACACGGTTTTCGATGCCAAGCGGCTGATTGGACGTAGATTTGATGATGCTGTCGTCCAATCTGATATGAAGCATTGGCCCTTCATGGTGGTGAATGATGCTGGCAGGCCTAAAGTCCAAGTAGAATACAATGGGGAGACCAAAAGTTTCTATCCAGAGGAGGTGTCCTCTATGGTCCTGACGAAGATGAAGGAAATTGCAGAGGCCTACCTTGGGAAGACTGTTACTAATGCAGTTGTCAGGGTACCTGCATACTTCAATGACTCTCAGCGTCAGGCTACCAAAGATGCTGGAACTATTGCCGGTGTTAATGTACTTCGAATTATCAATGAGCCAACTGCTGCTGCTATTGCTTATGGCTTAGACAAGAAGGTTGGAGCTGAAAGGAACGTGTTGATCTTTGATTTAGGAGGTGGCACTTTTGATGTGTAAATCCTGACTATTGAAGATGGGATCTTTGAGGTCAAGTCCACAGCTGGAGACACCCACTTAGGTGGAGAAGACTTTGACAACCGAATGGTCAACCATTTTATTGCAGAATTCAAGCGCAAACACAAGAAGGACATCAGCGAAAACAAGAGGGCTGTCTGCCGTCTCCGTACTGCATGTGAACGGGCTAAGCGTACACTTTCTTCCAGCACCCAGGCCAGTATCGAGATTGATTCTCTGTATGAAGGAATCGACTTCTATACCTCTATTACTCGTGCCCGGTTTGAAGAATTAAATGCTGACCTGTTCCGTGGCACCCTGGACCCTGTAGAGAAAGCTCTTCGAGATGCCAAGCTGGACAAGTCTCAGATCCATGACATTGTCCTGGTGGGTGGTTCTACCCGTATCCCCAAGATTCATAAACTTCTGCAAGATTTCTTCAATGGAAAGGAACTGAATAAGAGCATCAACCCTGATGAGGCCGTCGCTTATGGTGCAGCTGTCCAGGCAGCCATTCTTTCCGGTGACAAATCTGAAAATGTTCAAGATTTGCTGCTATTGGATGTTACCCCGCTTTCTCTTGGCATTGAAACTGCTGGAGGAGTCATGACTGTGCTCATTAAGCGCAATACTACCATTCCTACCAAACAGACACAAACCTTTACTACCTACTCTGACAACCAGCCTGGTGTGCTTATTCAGGTCTATGAAGGTGAGCATGCTATGACCAAGGATAACAAACTACTTGGCAAGTTTGAACTCACAGGCATACCTCCTGCTCCTCGTGGTGTTCCTCAGATTGAAGTCACTTTTGATATTGATGCTAATGGTATCCTCAACGTGTCTGCTGTGGATAAGAGCACAGGAAAAGAGAACAAGATTACCATCACTAACGACAAGGGCCGCTTGAACAAGGAGGACATTGAGCGCATGGTCCAGGAAGCTGAGAAGTACAAAGCTGAAGATGAGAAGCAGAGAGACAAGGTGTCTTCCAAGAATTCACTTGAGTCGTACGCTTTCAACATGAAAGCAACTGTTGAAGATGAAAAACTTCAGGGCAAAATCAATGATGAAGACAAACAGAAGATTCTTGACAAGTGCAATGAAATCATCAACTGGCTCGATAAGAACCAGACTGCAGAGAAGGAAGAATTTGAACATCAGCAGAAAGAGCTGGAGAAAGTCTGCAATCCCATCATTATGAAGCTATACCAGAGTGCAGGAGGCATGCCAGGAGGAATGCCTGGAGGCTTTCCTGGTGGTGGAGCTCCTCCCTCTGGTGGTGCCTCCTCTGGGCCTACCATTTAAGAGGTTGATTAAGCCAACCTGATGACAGGTCTAGCATTGTTCCACACATTTGAAGGACCCAAATTTGTAGCAAATTCCATGGCAGTTTTAAAGTCAAGCTGCTATAGTAAATATACTGGGCATTCTTGATACTTGAATATGGAATATGTGCACAGGGAAAGGAAATAAACATTGCACTTTATAAGCACTGTATTGTTAAGTGGAAAATGCAATGTCTTAAATAAAACTGTATTTAAAATTGGCACCATAAAAAAAAATATTAACCCTGAGAGGAGAAAAATAGAATTAAGTAAATATATAGACCAAAGTATGACAGACTGGAGCTGAATAACTTTGTACTGGTGCTATTCACAGCTTTGCTCACTCTGAGCATAGTTTTCTCATGATGCTCAGCCAGGATCCTCTCAGCCCAGAAGTCTTTATATAATAGGATATTGGTGTACTTCTATAACATAAGACTCAATGATGTTTATGAAGATATTTTATAAGAATGTCATAGTCTTGAAGTATCTGGCTGGCTTAGTCAGTGGAGGATGCAACTCTTAACTCAGGGTTATGATTTCGAGCCCCATGTTGGGTGTAGAACTTACTTTAAAAAATAAAATAAGATATCAAAACCAAAAAATACTGTCATGACTTCACTCTGAGTGAGAATTTTGTACACTTCCTTTTAATTTGAGCATCATTATGTACAACCATGAAGAAAGCTCAATAAAGGGAAACCTGGGTGGCTCAGTGGTTGAACGTCTGCCTTTGGCTCAGGCCATGATGGGGGGGTCCTGGAATCAAGTCCCACATCGGGCTCCTCACAGGGAGCCTGCTTATCCCTCTGCTGATGTCTCTGCCACTCTCTGTGTGTCCCTCATGAATAAATAAATAAAATATTTTAAAAAAGAAGGCTCAGTAAATTCCTCCACGCTGAAAATGGTAGAATAAGTTTTCTATGTATTTGTCCCAGTATCTACAAAAGCATTTCCACCAATATACTGAACGGTGAAAGGCTGAAGTCTTTTCCTCTGATCAGGAACCACGTAAAGATGTCCTTACTCGGATCTCGTTTCTCACCATTTCTATTCAACATTCTTCTGGATGTCCTAACCAGTGCAATAAGGCAAGAATTTAAAAAAGAAACCCATAGATCGAAAGACGAAAGTAGAACCGTCTTTATTTGCAGGTAATATAAGCGCATACTAAGAAATTTACAAAAAGGTTACTGCAACCTAACTGGTTAATGTATCAGGGCCACAATACATATCCATACATCAAAAGCAATTATATCTCTATATCACAATAAACAACTGGAAATGAAATTTTAAGATAATACAATAAAGACACAAAAGACTTAGGGATAAATTTAATAAGATATATCCAAGACATACTTTATACATATTAAAAATCTATAAAACACTACTGATAAAAATTAGAGATCTTAATAAATAGAGAGATAAACTTGCTCCTGAATTGGATACTGTTACAGTGTTAATTCCCCCCAAAGTGATCTCTAGTTCAGAATCTTCTTTTGTACAAACTGAAAATTGATTCTCAAATGTATATGGAAATGAAGAGACCTAGAAGAGCCAAAACTATTTTGAAAAAGAACAAATTTGGAAGACTTACCTACCTGCTCTCAAGGTTTCCTGCAGAGCTGATGTTATTAAGCAATGTAGTTTTAATACAAAGACAGACACTTAGATCAATGTTACAGACAGTTAAAAATTAGAGCCACATGTATTTATGATCAACAAGTTTTTTGACAAAGGTGCCAAGGTAATTCAATGATGGAAAGGATTATCTTTCAACAAATGAGGTTGGGACAACTAATTATCTATATGGAAAACAAAACAAACCCAACCTTTACCTCATACCACACATAAAAATTCCTCTTGTGGGCTGAATTGTACTCCCTATCCCTTACCACCACCAAATTCATGTGCTAAAGTCTTAACCCTCAATACTTTCAAATGTATTCAGAGATAGGATCTTTAAAGAGATTATGAAGTATAAGTGAAATATCATTAGGAATAGTCATATTTCAATATATCTAGTGAGATTTTTAAAAAGATTTATTTATTTATTTATTTATTTATTTATTTATTTATTTTTATTTATTTAAGAGCATGTACACATGCACTCGTTGAGGGCAGGGGGACAGTGGGAGAGAATTCTCAAGCAGACTCCTCACTCAGCACAGAGCCTGACCCGGGGCTCCATCCCACAATCCAGGAGATCATAACCTGAGCCAAAAGCCAAGCGTCAGACACTTAACCAACTGAGACCCCCAGCTGCCACATGACTGGTGTTTTTATAAGAAAAGGGGCTTAGTCAACTATACTTTAATAGTAAAAAATTAAAAAAAACTCCACACGTCTGTCCCCAAATATGTTAATTACTATGAAATGTATTATATAAAAATTAGAAACTGCCTAAATTTCCTTTAGTATGGGATTGTGGAAAATACACTTTACAATCTGATAAATAAATAAATAAATAAATAAATAAATAAATAAATATTCAAACAGGAACTTGAAAAAACCTGTAATTCTAAAGAAAGAAGAGATCAGAATACAGACACACAGGACAGATGGTATGAGTATGCAGGGAAGAGATTGCAGTCTACAAGCCAAGGAGAGAAGCCTTGGACAGAACCAACCCAGCTGACACCTGGGCCTTAGCCTTCAGGCCTCCAGAACGTGGAGAACATACATTTCTGTTATTTAAACCACTCAGTCTATAGTACTTTGCTATGGCAGTTCTAGCAAACTAATAAATATCCCTTACATCTGTAATTTAAAAGTCTCCTCACAAATAAAGAGCAGGCTCGAATGACTAACTAGTTCCAGTTCTACCAAAGAGTCAAGGAATAGATAATTTCCATTTCTTCCAGAGAATGGAAAAAGAGATTATGAGTCTAGCCTGCAGGGAAGTAAAAGTTTTGAACAAAATATAAGCAAACAAAATGCAGCCATGTAACCCTCATTGGGCTGAGTTTTAAGAATTCAAGGCCAATTAATTTAATCCATCCACAATAACAAATCATCAGAGAAAATTAAGGTAATCCAGAAAAATCATATGATGACAGTCAGCGTCTATTCATAATAAAAATTCCAGAAGCTGAAAATGAAGAACAACATTCTTAATCTCTATAAAGGACATCCCCCCCAAAAAATCCTCAGAAAACATCATACGTAATCATGAAATGCTGAAAATATAAGATCAGAAACATCATTCTTCCTACTTATGATTATTTCAAAGGCCTAGCCAAGCAGTAAGAAAAGCTAACAAGAGGAAAATATAGAAGAACTAGTCAGAAGGAAATAAAATTGTCCTTCTCCAATTGACTTATTTCACTCAGCATAATACCCTCCAGTTCCATCCACGTCGAAGCAAATGGTGGGTATTTGTCATTTCTAATGGCTGAGGAATATTCCATTGTATACATAGACCACATCTTCTTTATCCATTCATCTTTCGATGGACACCAAGGCTCCTTCCACAGTTTGGCTACTGTGGACATTGCTGCTAGAAACATCGGGGTGCAGGTGTCCCGGTGTTTCACTGCATCTGTATCTTTGAGGTAAATCCCCAGCAGTGCAATTGCTGGGTCACAGGGAAGATCTATTTTTAACTCTTTGAGGAACCTCCACACAGTTTTCCAGAGTGGCTGTACCAGTTCACATTCCCACCAACAGTGCTAGGGATGGTTGAAGAGGAGGTGGGGGTGACTGGGTGATGGGCACTGAGGTGGGCGCTTGACGGGATGAGCACTGGGTGTTATTCTATATGTTGGCAAATTGAACGCCAATAAAAAATAAATTTATAGAAAAATAAATAAAATTGTCATTATTTGCGAGGTGATATAACTATCTACATAGAAAACGTAAAGAGATCTGAAGGTAAATCATCATAATTAACGAGAATATAGGGCAGCCTGGGTGGCTCAGCGGTTAGCGATGCCTTCAGCCCAGGGTGTGATCCTGGAGACCCAGGATCAAGTCCCATATCGGGCTCCCCGCGTGGAGCCTGCTTCTCCCTCTGCCTGTGTCTGTGCCTCTCTCTGTCTGTGTCTCTTATGAATAAATAAATAAAAATCTTTAAAAAATAATAAATAAAATCAAATACTTTAAAAAAATTAACAAGAATATATAGCATGCTTGCTGGATAATATTGATCCACAAAATCCAATATACACTGATGACAATCAGTTAAGATACCTTTCACAATAATAACAAAAATATAAATACCTAGGGAGAAATCTAACAAAAGATATGCAAGGCCTCTAGAGACTACATTTTTTTGTATATTTTTTATTGGAGTTCGATTTGCCAACATATAGTATAACACCCAGTGCTCATCCCATCAAGTGACCCCTCAGGGCCTGTCACCCAGTCCCCCCATCCCCCCATCCCCCTCCCCAGAGACTAAATTTTAAAAGATATTTAGGTTAAAAATTAAACTTTAAGAAGTCTATAGTACAATGGGTTTTACACTCAGATGCCTGCTATATATATATATTAGAATCTAACTTGATATTATATTTATATTATATTATATTATATTATATATCCCCATTCTAACATGTAATTTGTAACAACATCAGGTGATTCCACTGTGTATGTAGCCCGAGTTACAAACCATTATTCTAGTATAGAGTAGCATGGGCTGGAGGAAGGGCACACGGGGCTTCCAAGGTACTAGAAATGTTCCACGTTTTCATATGGGTGATGGATTCCTTGGAACATTAGTCCTTAAATCACACATACGTGTCTTATATGCTTTGCTGTATTTTACATTTTATTTTATTTTTATTTTTTTGTATTTTACATTTTAGTGTAACATGATATAATGCCCCCTTAGCAGCAGTCATGCAAGAGTTTTATTCTTTATCATACCATTCCCTCCCTAATGCTGCGACACATTAAAAGTGCTAGTTTTCTTCATTGTTGCAGAAATTTGAGACTGCTTGAAGTCCTACTACTCATCATAGAAAGTGAAGCAACATCAGAAGCAGAACACAAGCATCTGTGTCTATCATTTTGAACAAAGGAACCCATCAAGAAATGAACCCAGAGGTCCTGGGTGGCACCTAGATTCGTCACATTGACAGAGATAAGAAAGTAGGACAGTGGTTATCAGGTGCTGGGGGGTTATAGGATTATGAAAGGAAGGGTATGTTCTGTTTCATGGGTATGGGTTCCAGTTAAGGAAGATGAGAAAATTCTGGAGACGGATGATGGTGATGGCTGCACAAGCACGGGACATAACCTCACTGTACATTTAAGAACACTTCAACCGGCCAACTTTGTGTTATGCAATATTTTATCACAGTCGGAAAGGGGGGAGATTTGTTTCGAATGTGAGGTTGGCACAGAGGAAGACATTAGTGAAACAATAAATTATGAGGAAGAGCTCACTTCTAAAGAAACCGGATATTTCGCTAACCCCTTATGTTTAGCGAGCTTATTATGTTTGCTCCTGCTTAAAAGC
>NC_054828.1:69826643-69946198 GCF_018345385.1 Vulpes lagopus | reverse complement strand
TGTTAACACTGTTGAGTCAATAAAAACAAAGGCTTGGCTGAAGGGAAGCCCACACTGATTGCCTTCTTCTTTGAAGCCCTGTTTATAACTGAGTGGTTAAGAGCAGGCGATCTGGAGATGAAGGGACTGGGTTTGGGTCTAGCGCTGGCTGCTCCCTACATCTGTAATGTCAAATCAGCTCTTTAAAATCCTTCTCTGCACCTCAGTTTCTTTCCCTGTAACATGTGGAAGATAAGAGTAGTACCCTATACAATCGTCAGAAGGTGGAAATGAGTTAATAAGTGACAAGCACTTAGTACCCGATACATGGCAGGTACTTGGTAAGTGGTACCTGTTAACAGAAGTGGTGATGGTCATAGTAGTGGTGGTAGCATTCCAAAGGCGATCTTAGCCTTTTGAGTTTGTCATCTTCATTCTTCATTGATTCAGGGGAGCTTCCCCAGGAAAGTACTGCTTGACTACAGTTCCCCCAGTTGTGAAATTTATGAAATGCAAACTATCTCATCTGTTAGTATAACCTAATGGCATTAACCTAAGAGAAATCCCACTAAGGTGGTGAATTCACATGGTTATTTTAAGGAGAAAAAAAAGACTAGTAATTTTTACAAATCTATCTTTCCTGGCACTTTGAGAAACTTGGGTGACATGAATTACCAGCAGCAGGACCGTTTTCTGTGCCAATCTTCACCGACTACAGACAATCCTGGAAGCTCACACTAAAGATAGTTTTGTACAGGATAAATTGTGATATTGATGAAAAACATCTGTTGACACCTCAAGTAGATATCCTAGGTAAAGGGACAAAAGGACAATGATGCACCCTCTTCCCAACATGGTCACTCTCATTCCCCCCTTTTTCTCCTTCCTCCCTCCTCCCTCTCTCCCTACTACTACCTCCCTCCTACTCCCTTGGATCCCTTCCCTCCTCCCTCATCTTCAACCTCCTACCTTCTCTTCCTTCCTTTTCCTCTGCCTCCCTCATCTTTTGGCCATACATTTTTGGAAGCAGACAGGTTGATGTTCCTTACAGCTTCATAGAAACATGAGTTGAGGGGATCCCTGGGTGGCTCAGCAGTTTGGTGCCTGCCTTCAGCCCAGGGCATGATCCTGGAGTTCCCGGATCGAGTCCCGTGTCGGGCTTCCTGCATGGAGCCTGCTTCTGTCTCTGCCTGTGTCTCTGCCTCTTTCTCTATCTGTGTCTCTCATGAATAAATAAAAATTAAAAAAAAAAGAAACATGAGTTGATTCATATAGCTTGGAGGACCAGAAACTGGTTAGAAAATTCATGATCACAAGAGCAATTAACATGTACAGGACAAATGAGAGTGAAAACATAAACTGAGGGTGGGATTATAGAGGACGTTGAATAGCCTCACAAAAGAGTTCTAGGAAATCATCACCCAACATTATCAAGCATAAGTGCGAGACATTATTTAAATAACACATTAGCTTGTTTTGTCCTCCATTCTTAAAAATGTATTTTATAATCACAAAAATCAAAATAGGCATTTAATTATTTCTGTTGAGATTTTATTTCCCTTTCTGACTTCTGTACTAAAAAAAAATGCATCCCACCAAAAAAATCCAATTAAAGTTTATAGATGTAATTATTTTTATAGTAAAGCTACTTGGTTCAGGTCTCTTAAGCCTTCATCAGTAAAATAAGCATAATAATACTAGCTATAAAATAATACTGGTTTGAAATATTGTCATTCTAATTTGTCTCCCACAATTATCAGAGTAGGAAAGAAATAATGAAACAGCCATTTTTGTTTCATATAATGTTATTTAATACATCACCTGAATCATTTTATAAAGGATCCTTTGTAATTGATACTGTAGCTCAAAAGATAATTCAGTCCTGGGGCATCTGGCTGGCACAGTCAGGGTAGCATGCAACTCTTGATCTCAGGGTTCTGAGTTCAAGGCCCCTGATGGATGTAAAGATTACTTTTCAATATTTAAAAATACAATAAAATTTTAAAAGATGATTCAGTCGTCTTCATAAAATGATACTGCCATGAATGACAGAAAAGAAAAAAAGGTATATATGTTAATTAAAAGATTAAACTGGCTGCCAAAATCACCTATTATTATTTTACATATTTAGACTGATTTTCTACATGGTAATATAATTATTTTGCCAGCTTAAAATTTAATTTTACCTGTATACAAATTGACTGCTTAGACGGAGTGAGTGAAGATCTTAATCCTATTCATCTTTCTACCCGCAATGCAAAGTAGAAAACCATATATTAAATCTCAATATGTAGAGTTGTATAATTAATACAGTACTTTTTGGTGGGGGGAAGAGACTAACCACAGGAAACAAAGACTTTATTAAACTTTGCAATCAGCTACAAAAAGACAGAAAACTTACTTAGAATTATTAGTAAGGAGATCAAATATGCATATACTCATCCTCTGAAAATATCCTGGTTCTCGTGACTGAAATGTATCTGCATGTTACACGGCTGTCCTTGGAAGTTTACAAAAACATTGTTGGTAACTTACATCTGTGGTTGAAGAAACTTTTAGCATTATTGGGAATTTCTAACTAACTAAATCCTAAAGCAAAACAGTCTACAAAGCTACTTATTTTGTTGTTGTAGAAATGACCTTCAAATATCTAAACTCCAAAAGAGTAGACTCTATACCTGCAGAAACATTTGGTTAAGCTGCTAAAAGAGAAGAAATGAATTATTTCCATCAGGAAGTTTATAGGTTTGAAAGCAACAGAGCTTTCCTCTATCTTCATCAGCAGTCTGTCCATTAATTAGCCCTTCAATTCCACTTCAATTAAATTAACTCTAATTAATAAGTTCATTACAAAGATTGACGTGCCTTGCTCAAAGCTAGTGTGCTAAACGCTGGTAAACACCTGCACCCTAATGAAAATTGATTGGATTGAATAACCTCAGAAAGAAACCTCTCTCTTCTGGAGCTGAGTTGATGTTTTATTCATCTGAAGTTAATCACCATATTAGATCTCTTAATCAAAAATTTAATTCAAATGAGATGGAAAATGTAGCATGAAAAAACATATACCACTCTCTTCCAGTTACCAGGGGACCCTAATCAAACCCTGTGGCTCCTGGGGCTGCCTCTCACTTCGCCACCTGAGCACAGTTAAGGCTGGTGTGTCCCCCATGCGAGACAACTATGAATGTTCTGAATTTGTGCTCTGTTGCTTATGATCCTGTGCATAGACCTGTAAGCTGGCTCCCTGACCCTATGGGATCTGAGCTGTGTCTCCAGACATCAACTGACTGATTGATTTTTAAAAGATTTTCTTTTTCTGTTATCTCTACACCTAACATGGGGCTTGAAGTCACTACCCCAAGATCAAGAGTCACTTGCTCTTACCAACCACACTGAGCCGTCCAGGCTCCGTTTGATGGAATGACACCTATTAATTGAAGCAGACATATAGCTGAGTCAGGGCAGAAATTGAGCCCAAACTCTGAGGTTTGATGGAGTAATTTGGAACTTGATAAATGTTCAAGAAAGCATAGTTTCCCTGAGAGCCCAGGAAGCTGGGCCCAACATGTTAAAAGTTGACCATTCCTTTTCAAGCAGACATTTTACTGATGATTGAATTAAAATGATATTCAAAAACAAACATCATTCAAGGATTGGGATATAGCGGAAGGTTCTGGTATTTGGAGGTAGATAAAGCTCCCCAATCATGGACACAATGTTTCAGAGGATGCAGAGATAGACAAGAAAGCAAAGAGATATAAAACATGGCACTGGGGTGCCTGACTGCCTTGACGGTGGATCTTGATGTCAGGATTGTGAGCTTGAACTCCATGCTGGGCGTAGAGATTACATAAAAATAAAATATTTAAAAACTAGTAAGTGGGTGAAGATTTAAAAATTGACATCGAAGGTAAGTACTTGCTTCAGGAAAATACTCGAACCAAACTATGTCTAACCTATGACCTATTCTTATTTGCTCCCTCTATCATTACTTTGCCCAGATGACGATTTCCATTACTGGAGGTCTCGCCCAAGTGGGAGTGGGCTTCTTTCATTGTAAGACCTGTGTTTCCTCTCATTCTCAAGGAGAGAAGAGCTGTGAAGGCAAGAGGTAGGTAGATCAGCATAAACCTGGGCAATAATTATTCCTGAAACCGGTAGGCAAAGCTCTGCCGCCTTGAAAAACCCAATGTCCTAAAAAAGCCTGTATGGTCATTGGCTCAGATGAAGGGTGGAGGCTGAAATAGAATTATGAAGAACAAAATAGGGGGAGAACCACAAATAGAGAGAAGGACAGATGTCACTATGTGTCGTCTTCGAAGGGATTTGGTGTCCTTTGCTAAGAGGGAGCCCACCAACTGTAAGATGTTTCCTACTACTCCATGCTCATTGTCAGAACCCAGCAGGCACATCTCCATGCCCACAACACCTCTGTGCAGTCATGATTTGTAGGATCTTCAGTCTGTTCTCCCGAGTGATCTGAGCATCATGGATGTAACCATTCTGCTGCTGTTTGATGACATCGAGGGGGACTCCAATTTTGTTCGTTTTGGGGTGTGTTTGTCAATCTCTGTGCAGGTTTGATCCTTGGGCTGTATCATCCGAACACCTAACTGGCTTGAAACCACAATATTTATCACTGCAGATGCTGGCGTTGGGTGGCTAGTTGGGCTCTCCTGATCCTCCCTGGGCTTGTTCATGCAGTTACTCTGCTGGAGGGTCAGCTGAGTTTGAAGGTCTACCTGGGCCACATTCACATGTCTGACAGTGGGTCGCAGCTGAGTGTCAGCTGCCTCTCTTTCTTTGGTGCCTCTCAAACTGGAGCCACACGTCGGGAACCCCCTGTTGTGCGGGGAGCTCCTGAGGTGGAAGCTGCCTGATGGAGGGAGCCCTGGGGCTGACTGTGTGTGCGAGTCGGGGTGGGGAGGGGGGAGGGGTCCTTTGATCCCCTTGCTGCCAGGCTCCCGGGCTGACCCCACTCTTCCCCATGCCCCTACTTGCTAGAACATGGAGGCTCCTTCTACACACTGGTGGGGAAGATGCAGCAGCACAAGCTGTGCCAGCTGCTCCTGCCAGGTGAGGGGGCCCGAGTGCATAAGCTGCAAGTGCATGCTATCCTGAAGTCCCCGCTGGGCCACTCTGACAGCCTTGCTGGCTCTAGGTGCCCCAGGAGCACAATCTCAGGGCAATGGAGGATGGAAGTACACCGGAAACGTGGCCAGTCCAAGATCATTGGATGGGGGGAGCCCAGGTCTGCCAGGGCGCTTTGCACAGACCTTCCTGAGCTGAGGCCACAGGCCCCTGGCTGTCACTCTCTCCCAGCCCCAACGTGGCCTGCAGGGCACAGGTTGAGTCATAGTAAGTCTGTAATGGTCCTGCCCCTGGCATCTGGTCGACCTTGGAAGGCATATTGGCAGGTCAGCTTCTTGTGCCTCATGGCACCTCTGTAGGGGATGGTCAGGGGTTTGGGCAGTGCCCCCTCCTCCTTTCTAAGGGTCTGTCCCTGCCACCTGCACAGAGCTCTGGGAGATGCAGAAATCGGATGACAGTGTATTTTAACACAAGCACACTTTATTGAACCTTCAACAGCAAACGTGCTCAGAGCGGAGGGTACCCGCTTTCTCCTGGGAAGGAAGACCTTCCTGTCCTTTAGGGGAAAGCCAAAGTCTCATGGGGGTGCAGGTGTTAGAGTCCCCCAGCTTGGAGCCTCGGCAGACTCTGTGTGGGATGCATGTCCTGAGGTTGGGAACTGAGAGGCAATTCTGAGGACAGCAGACATGACCTGGACCTGCAGATTAGGTGTTCCTGTGCTGGGTCCAGCAAGTCAGCTGGACCCTGGTCTCAGGCCCACTGGTGCCAGGTGGCTGACTGCTGGAGACACAGCATGTGGAGGAGCCTGCCTCCTACTGTGGGTGAGGGTGTGGTCCAGCGGCCTGCCTCTGCTGCCCCTGCCTGGGGTGTCCTTTCTTTCCCCAGCCCTGTCCTAGGAGAGTGACCTCGATCTGTGGGGCACACCAAGGACCCAGAAGGACACATCCTGCTCTTAGAGGGTCGCCGAACATTGGGGTAGAATCTGGAGCAGGTCAGGACCATGGGGGGCTCAATCCCATCAGTCTTCCTTCTGGCCTTGGAGGGCTCATATTGACCCTGCCTCAGGTCCTTCTTGGTCAGGGACTCTTCTCCTGTTGTGGGGGCGCCCTCCAAGAAGGACAGTGAGACGAGGAAGGACATGGTATCAGCTGGCCAGAGCCTCAGGGCCCCCACCCTCACCAACATGCTCCAGAGGCCCACAAGCATCAAGCTTCCCTGTGGACACAGAGGTCAGAGGTTTTCTTGGATTTCCAGATCTGGGACTCGATCCTGGGATTCCGGGATAAGGCCCTGAGCCAAAGGCAGTGACTCAACCGCTGAGCTACCCAGGAGTCCCTCCGTCGCTAAATTTAAAAAGTAATTTCAAATAGTACATTTTTTCATGTAATTTAAACTTTTATTTTTTAATGATAAGTTTATTTTTTATTGGTGTTCAATTTGCCAACATACAGAATAACACCCAGTGCTCATCCCATCAAGTGCCCCCCTCAGTGCCCGCCACCCAGTCACCCCCACCCCCCGCCCTCCTCCCCTTCCACCACCCCTAGTTCGTTTCCCAGAGTTAGGAGTCTTCCATGTTCTGTCTCCCTTTCGGATATCTCCTACCCATTTCTTCTCCCTTCCCCTCTATGCCCTTTCACTATTATTTATATTCCCCAGATGAATGAGACCATATAATGTTTGTCCTTCTCCGATTGACTATTTCCCTCAGCATAATACACTCTGGTTTCATCCACGTCGAAGCAAATGGTGGGTATTTGTCATTTCTAATGGCTGAGTAATATTCCATTGTATACAGAAACCACGTCTTCTTTATCCATTCATCTTTCGATGGACACCGAGGCTCCTTCCACAGCTTGGCTGTGCCCCCGATGTTTCTAGCAGCAACGTCAACCAGTACATTTAAAAATGTTTCACTTCTATGTTTACATCATTGTGGGGCTTACCAGCATTTATAATGATAAATAAAATGCCTTTAAGAATTGTGTTTAGATTTTAATTATTTATTTCCAATGCCATGAGTCTTTCAAGAAGATATCCTATTTACAAATTCTTTACATATTGTGAAGATTAATTAAAAGCAGAATGCCAACTTTACAAATATCATAAGGAGAAAAATTCCAATATCTCTACTAAACATTCAGTAACAGATCATCCCTCAATCCGGGTATGATAAAGACTATTTCAGTCTTTCAAAAAAAGAAGAAGAATTTAGAGACTAATGTAGGGTATCCAAAACACAGTTGTTCTCACCAGTCAGACTTCAAAAATCACAGACTACACAAACTGGATCAAGCTCACAGCCCTGTGAGTGTTGAGTCTATTTATGAGAGCAAAAAGCTGTTCTCCAAATGATTGCTTTACATTATCACTCAATTCGATGGTTAGATGTAAAACTTTTAAGAGGTTTTCCAAACTGTGAATCCTGCAAACAATATTGCTCTGGAAAACATGCCCCTAAAAATGATTTTCCTGAATTATATTCTGGTGGCCACACACAAAAAAATACCAGATGATTTTGAAGGTGCCACTTGTATATCATGTGCACCAGATATCTATCTGAACAGGCAGACACAGTCTCCTCTAAAATTTAAAAGCATGGTGGATTAACGGTGAGTTCAGCCAGGATCCTCTCCTTGCAAATCTGATTCAAAAAAATACTTATGGGCTTGAAAAGCAGCTTTAAAAATGTCAGCGCCATCGACAGAGGAGCAAACAAGATGAAGGCTATGAATGGTTTGGGAATCCCAAGCATACAGTCAGGGCCGGCCTCACGAGTGTGCCAAGTGTGTAGTTGCAGAGACCGTGGGTATGGTTTAATGTTGTTTTGTCAGAGACTTGAGATTCCTAATCATTTTTAACAAGGAGCCCCACATTTTTACTTTCCTGGAGGACAGACAAGTCATAGAGCCTCTCCTGCGTACAGGGGTTTGCTCCTATCCTTCAGTATGTGTTACCCACCGAAGAATGTAACAGAGGGAGGAGGCAACGTGGCACAAGATTAGGGGTCCTCCCCTCATCTGGCCCTCAAACACACCTAGAGAACTTTCAAAACCTCCTGAACAACCACGAATTTGACCTTAGTGGAAAGAGAGGACAGCTGGAATGCTACAGAGAGAAAAGTTTTCACTTCTGACTAGGTAGGAAGGCCGGAAAAAAAATTAATTAAACCTGAGGGGGGGCAGGGGAGCCGTGAAAGCCTCCAGGGCATGAAAATCCAGCCCTGGACAAGCAGGTACTTTACAAACCTGCTCCTGAATATTCCCCTGAGGGAAACGAGCTGAGCAGGGAAATGGGGCCGAACAGCAGGAGGGGCAGTGAAGCCTCAAGGTTCCCGGGACACAGTAAGAAGAGGAGCACCAGGGAGGCACCTCAGCACCAACCGCAATCCCACCTACATAAAGGGCTGGACCAGCAGAACCCTCTGGGGCATTTACTGGGCAGCCTCGAAGCTTCCTTTGGCCTAGAGCCTGGCAACTGAAGGCGGTGGCTGTCCTCTGTTCCCTTCGGAAGCGGTGGTCCCCGGGAGCACGGGCTCCATGGCACAGGGCCCTGGATCCCACGGCACACAGGGGGACAATGCCAGCTCTCCTGGGTTCCCTCTGGGACAGGTGGAAGCGAGGAGGGCAGAGGAAAGCAACAACTCTCCTGCTGCTGGGTCTCTAGGCAACAAAGGCCTCAGGGAATAGACGGCTCCCACTGAGCCCAGCACCTGGCAGGAGGCGGGGCACCTCTCCCCAGGCACAGGCACCTGAGCATCAGGGCAGCATCCCCTCCCCCAGAAGTCCAGCTGGAAGCACAGGGGAAGAGCAGGTTACTGAATAAGCAGCACCGGAAAGCTCCAGGGCTGAGGAAAAATAGCATATAGAAGTAGAGTTTTTTCTTTTCTTTTCCTTTCTTTTCTTTTCCTCTCCTTTTTTTTCTTTTCATTATGACTCATTTTTATATCAAGTTAAAAACTTCCAATATTTTTCTTTTCCCTACATAACTGCAATAATTTACCAATTCTTTGTTCCTACGTTTTTTCCTTTTTGAGTTTCATATTTCTGCAATTACATGTCTTCAATATATTTTTCACTTCTGGGTTCCCTTCAACCTATTTAGTTTAATTTTGGTAGATATATGAGATACAGCATTTTGTTTTTTGTTTTTTGTTTTTTTTTCTGTCTTGTTTTGTTTTACAATGGTGGAAGTTAGTACCTTCTACCACATGACCAAAATATGCCCAGAACCAAGGGGAACACTGTGTTGGTCGATTGGAAGAAAAAAAATGGTGAAAAATGAAAAAGGAAATATATGGAGAAAGTGGCAATTTACATGTTCAATGCAATCCCTATCAAAACACCATGAGCTTCTTCACAGAGTTTGAACAATTAATATTAATATTTGTAATGAGTTGGAAAAGCTCTCGAATAGCCAGAGGAATATTGAGAAAGAATACCAGTGCACGAGGCATCACAATACCGGTTTTCAAACATCATTACAAAGCTGATATCATCAAGACAGTGTGGTACTGGCACAGACAAAGAGATAGATTAAGAAAACAGAACAGAGAACCCAGAAATGGGCCTTCAAATCTGTGGTCAGCTAGTATTTGACAAAGCAGGAAAGAATATCCCCTGGAAAAAGGATAGTCTCTTCAATAAATGGTTTTGGGAAAATTGGGCAGCCACATGCAGAAGAATGAAACTAGACAATTCTCTTACACCAGACCCAACAGTAAACTCAAAACAGTTGAAAGATCTGAATTTGGGACAAGAATCCATCAAAATCCTAGAGGAGAACACAGGCAACACCCTTTTTGAACTGGGCCACAGCAACTTCTTGGAAGATACATCTCCAAATGTAAGGGAAAGAAAAGCAAAAAAGGAACTCTTGAGGCTTAATCCCTATAAGACGCTTCTGCACAGCAAAGAAACAATCAACAATACTAAAAGACAACCTACAGAATGGAAGGAGATATTTACAAAACATGTGAGATAAAGGACTAGTATCCAAGATCTAGAAAGAACAAATCAAACTCAACACCCAATTCACAAATAATCCAATCATGAAATGGGCAGAGGACATGAACAGAAATTTCTTGAAAGACAATCCACACATAGCCAACAAGCACATGAGAAAATGCTCCACATCACTTGCCATCACGGAAATAGAAATCAAAACCACAATGAGATGCTACCTCCCAATAGTGAGAACAGCGAAAATTATCAAGACAGGAAACAACAGATGTTGATGAGGAGGTACAGAAGGTGGAACCCTCCTGCACTGTTTGTGGAAAATCAAGCTCAGAGAGCCACTCGGGAAAACATTCTGGAGTTTCCTCAAACAGTTAAAAATAGGGCCACCATATGATGCGGCAGATACAGATGCAGTGAAATGCCAGGAAACCTGCACCCCAATGTTTACAGAAGCCCTGGGTGGTGCAGCGGTTTGGCGCCTGCCTTTGGCCCAGGGCGCGATCCTGGAGACCCGGGATCGAATCCCACATCAGGCTCCCGGTGCATGGAGCCTGCTTCTCCCTCTGCCTGTGTCTCTGCGCCTCTCTCTCTCTCTGTGACTATTATAAATAAAAAAAAAAAAACAGAAGCAATGTCACAATAGCCAAACTGTGGAAGGAGCCACGATTGTCTTTGAAGGATGAATGGATAAAGAAGGTGTGGTCCATATATACAATGGAATAGTACTCAGCCCTCAGAAAGGACAAAGACCCACCCTTTGCTTCGAGGTGGATGGAATCGAAAGGTATTATAGTGACTGCAGTAAGTCAATCAGAGAAGGACAATCATCATACGGTTTCACTCCATGAGTAATATAAGAAATAGTGAAAGGGACTATTAGAAAAGGAGGGGAAGTGAGTGGGAAAAATTACAGAGGGAGACAAACCATGAGAGATTTCAAACCTTGCAAAATGAACAAAGGGTAGTGGAAGGAGAGGTGGGCAGGGTTTGCAATAACTGGGTGATGGGCACTGAGGAGGACAGTTGATGGGTTGAGCACTGTGTGTTATACTAAATGTCCTTATATTGAAATTCAATGAAAACAAAAAACAAAATGTGAAGCAAAAATGACCATAACAGCAAACCCCCTAAAAAACAAGATCCTGGGTGTATTTTGGCCTGCTTTAAAAAAAATCTAGATCCCAAAATAAGAAAGAAACTTAAAGTGCAAGGAAAGTAATCAAAATAAGAAATATATAAAGTATATACATAACAAATAAAATTATCGCTTTATAAAAGAGAAAATAAAATATAATGAAGAAAGAACAAAATACAAAGGAAGCTAGATGCTACTTTCCCCGTACAGCTGAGTTTTGCCAGCCTCTGTGACCAGCACTCTTGGTGGGATCCAGTGGTCTGTGTGGGTCTTCTGAAGGAGGGCCCGTGTCCTTGATTGTCAGGTGCAAACTTGCCTTAGTGGAGATGCACCTGCAGGGCTCAGAGGCTGGGCTCGGTGTAAGCACCTCTGGCCTCCACCACGTGGCACTTTGCTGCTCCCTGAGGACTCTCAGTCCTGATGGGAAGGATGAGTGTAAGGGCCCTGGGTTCCTTGTCCCTGGAGCTGAAGATCCCGCCCCCAATCTACAGTGAGCCTTCACAGAAGAGCCATCAAGACCTCTTGTCTCTGCAGTTTGTGTCAGAACTCTGCGTTCACCCTGCCTGTGTCCAAACTTTTTTTTTTAATTCACCTAAGACGCAGGACTGAGTTTCAAAATTTAGGGGTGCCCCTGGTGGAGACCTGTGTTCTTCTGGCCTGGGAAGGATTATCCACTTCTCCAGTAGGTGTAGCATTAGGGGACAAGGAGCAGCCAGGAGGAATGTGTGCTGAAGGGACCCGACTGGCCAGGCGGAAGGCCCTTCATGGGCATCTGGTCATGGTGGGTGGGAACGCTTGTGTGTCAGGTGCGTGCTGGTGTCACCTGTATGTCGGCCCTGGGAGCCCCAGAGCTGAAGCTCAAGAGCACCTCATCTGCAGAGACTGAGGGAAGGCGTCTCCTGGAATCCCTAGGGGTGACCCGTGCAGGGTATTGGGCGGCTCTCCAATGTCTGCCTCCTGCCTGGCTCCTACCTGTGGGGCTGGAGCTCAAGGACCTGGGAAGGCGGGGCACCCCCACTGAGGGCCGCAGACTTTCCTGTGGTCAGCGTCCTAAATGCAGAGCCTTTCAGGAGCGGGTGCACCCCCAAAGTGAGCTCCAGGGGCCAAGTCCTTATTGGAGCTGATGGCGGAAAAGGCCCATGGGCATCGCTAGGTGCACCTTGCAGGGACTTTGTTCTTCCTACATTGCAGATGGTCGGTCACCAGGCAGTGCCTGCAGAGGACTAGCACCAGGACCGGGAGCAGCCCTCCAGCCCCTGGAGGATGTCTACCAGCCCCATGGACCTGGTCCCTAGTTCTCAGGCTGGGCTGGAACCATAGGATCATTTGGAGAATTTCTACTTGGGTGGTCGGTGGGGTGAGGTGGTCCGTACCAATTCAAGGCACTTGGTCCCTGACTCCAAGGCCACAACCCACAGCCATCCTGCCAGCTCTACCCGGACACTTTCTCCTCCAGGCTCATTCCAAGTATGGTGGCTATGGTTTGTGCAGATGCCAGGGCCCCTGGAAAGCTCAGGGATAGGGATGGCTCAGGCCACCCAAGAGCAGGACAGGCTCCAGGGCTGATGTGTGGCCTTGAGACCCAGTGTGGCTGCAACCCCGGTCGTACCTCCCCAACATGGGTGTAGATGTGTCATAGCTGAGGGTCCAGGGACCTCTCCCCAACAGTCTAAGATAGCAGTCCTCCCACATCAGCAAGTGGGCCATGCTTCCCTGGGGTTTCCCTAGACCTAGCTGAAGCCATATCTGTCCCGAGGCGACCCTGGCCAGACACCATGGATTCTGGCGTTGCAACCCATTCTGTTCCGGGGAGGGAACTGGACCTACCCACTGCGTCTATGGAAACTATTGGTGGAGGGAGTCTAGAATCCGCTCTACCTACAGCTAGGTCCACACATTCCCCACTCCATGGAGCCAGATGCACATAGGAAGGGACATCCTGAGGTGGTTGGGTGGCCTAGTTGCTTGGGTGTTAGCCTGGACTCAGGTCATGTTCCCAGGGTCCAGGAAGGAGCCTCATGTGGGGCTCTCTGTTCAGCGGGAGCCTGCTTCTCCCTCTTGCCCCTGCCTGTGCTTACAGAACTAGAAATAATCTGGATTAATTATAAAATACATATATTTTTAAAATATATACATTTTAAATACAGATAGTACAGTGTGAAAAATATAAACCAGAAGATTCAAGACACAATGGTGAGCAAAATGGATGTATGAATAGCTTTATCAATCTGTTAAAAATGTTCAAATTTACGGTTTTAAAACCACTTGGATCTAAATATTAATCAAAGATACTATAGAAAGAGAAGGTCAACATTAAAATAACCTTTAGGTTATTGTGTTTCTTGGGCTAGAAGAGAGCTCTTGATTAATTTTAGATCTGAGTAACCAATTTGAATAAAAGGGAAATGGATGTGTGTAAATTCCAAACTAATACAGAGGCAAAAGTAAGATGACTCCTAACTCTGGGAAAAGAACTAGGGGTGGTGGAAGGGGAGGAGGGTGGGAGGTGCTGGTGACAGGGTGACGGGCAATGAGGGGGGCAGATCTGTCCATATAAACTTGGCAGGCCAGAAAGTTCTGGAAGGAAATATTCAATGTACTGAATGGGAAAAGTATGCAGCCGCACACTTTCGTTATACAACAAGGCTGTCAGTCATTCAGGATAGAAGGAGAGATTAAGAATTTCCCAGAGAGACGACAAATAAAGGAGTTCATGACCACTAAACCAGTCCGGCAAGAAATTTTTAAGGGGGACTCTTTTAGTGGGGTGGGGGGGGGGGAATGCCAAAAGCAACAAAGACTAGAAAGGACCAGAGAACATCACCAGAAACACCAACACTACTGGTCACCCCAAGGCACTCAATTCATGTTTCAATAATCACTCAGAATGTACATGGACTAAAGGCCCCAATTAAAAGATCTAAGGTACCAGAGTGGATTAAAACACAAGATCCGGAATGTCTGGGTGGTTCAGAGATTGAGTGTCTGCCTTCAGATTAGTTTGGAATTCTTTGTGTGCGGCCTGCTTCTCCCTCTGCCTATATCTCTGCCTCTCTCTGTCTCTGTCTCTCTCTCTTGCTCTCTCTCTCTCTCTCGGTCTCTGGCTCTCCCCCTCTCTCTCATGAATACATAAATAAAATCTTTAAAAAAAAAAACCAATCCATCGATATGATGTCTACATACCCTAACTTTAGACCTAAGAAAATGGAGGTCCAGGACAGGATGGTTCCCCAGGGCATCTACTGGACATTTAAAGAAGAATTAATACCTATTCTTCTCAAACATTTCCAAAACATAGAAATTGAAGGAATACATCCAAACTTGTTCTATGAGGCCAGCATTACGTCGGTCCAAACCAGAAAAAAAAGAAAAAAAAAAAAAACACGAAAAAGGAGAATGACAGACCAATACTCCCAAAGAAACATGGATGCGAAAATTCTCAGTAAAATACTAGCAAATCAAATTCAGCAGTATATTAAAAGAATTATTCACCACAACCTGGTGGGATTTATTCGTGGGTTGCGAGGCTGGTTCAATTTTCACAATTCAATAAACATGATACGCCATATTAATAAAAGAAGGGATAAGAACCATATGATCTGGGATCCCTGGGTGGCGCAACGGTTTGGTGCCTGCCTTTGGCCCAGGGCGCGATCCTGGAGACCCGGGATCGAATCCCACATCAGGCTCCTGGTGCATGGATCCTGCTTCTTCCTCAGCCTGTGTCTCGGCCTCTCTCTCTCTCTCTCTGTGACTATCATAAAAAAAAAAGAAGAAGAACCGTATGATCTGTCAATAGATGCAGAAAAAAACATTTGACAAAATACAGCATTTTTTCTTGAAAACAAAAAACTCTCAGCAAGGTAGGGATAGAAGGGACATACCTCAGCATCATAAAGGCCATATACCAAATATCCACAACAATATCATGCTCAGGGGGCAAAAACATTATCCTGTAAATAGAAAACCAAAAGACATCACCAAGAAAATTGCGAGAAGTAAAAAAAAACTGCAAGAAATGAACACGAATTTGGAATACTTGCAGGATATGAAATTAATGTGGAGAAATGTGTTGCATTTCTATGCAACAATAATTTCTATGCGGCTTCACAGGAGCTGCCGGGAGCCGCCTGGGAGGCGCCTGGGTGTCATTGGAAAGAGAAATTGAGGATTCAATCTCCTTCACAATAACACCAAAAGCAATAAGATACATAAGATTCAGCCTAACCAAAGAGGTGAATGCCCTGTGCTGTGAAAACTATAAAATATTGATGAAAGAAATTGAAGATGACAGACACAAAATGCAAAACCATTACATGTTCAAGGACTGGAAGAACAAATATTGCAAATAAGGTTATACTACTCAAAGCAATCTGCACATTCAATGCAATTGCTATCAACATAGCAACAGCATTTTTCACAGAGCCAGAACAAATAGCCCTAAAATTTTTATGGAACCACAAAAGACTGAAAATAGCCAAAGATATGTAGAAAGAGAAAATCAAGGCTGGGGGCACCACAAATTCAGACTTCAAGTTATATTACAGTTTTCTAGTGATCCAAAGAGTATAGTGCGGGCACAAGAAGAAGACACCTAGATCAATAGAAGAGAATGGAAAACCCGAAACAAGATACAAACCTGTAACTCTGGGCTGAATTAATACTTGACAAAGCAGGAAAGAATATCCAATGGTTAAATGACAGTCTCTTCAGCAAATGATGTTGGGAATACTAGACAACCACATGCAGGAGAATGGGATTGGAACACTTTCCCACACCATGGATAAAAAAAAATAAATTCAAAAGGGATTGAAGACCTAAATGTGAGACCTGAAACCATAAAAGGAAGAAAAGATAGGCAGTGACATCTTTGACTTGGCCATAGGATCTTCTTTCTAGATATGCCCCTGAGACAAGGGAAACAGAAGCAAAAATAAACTGTTGGGACTTCATCAAGACAAAAAGCTCTGCACAGTGAAGGAAACAACCAAAGCTAAGAGGCAACTTACAGAATGAGAAAAGATATTTCTAAAAGACAGATCCAATAAAGATTTAGTATCCAAAATGTAAAGCTCCACATTCAAAACCTGAATTATCCAACTGAACATGGGCAGAAGACACGAATGGACATTTTCTCTAACATGACATTCAGATGGCCACCAGACACATGGAAAGACACTCAATGTCACCCATCATCAGGGAAACGCAAAATCAAAACCACAATGAGATATCACCTGACACTTGCCATAATGGCTAAAAGAAACAGCACAGGAGACAACAGCTATTGGTGAGGATGGGGAGAAAGGAGAACCCTCCTACACTACTGGTGGGAAAGCAAACAGATGCAGCCACGATACAAAAATAGTATGGAGGTTCCTCAGGTTAAAAATAGAACTACCCCAAGACCAGAAATGCACAACTACGTATTTACGCGAAGGATACAAAAGTACACATTCGAAGGGGGATATGATTTTCTTCATGAGCTTTGCAGGTGATTGGACCCGTCTTCCCGGGTCTCCCAGGTCACTAAGCCACGCTCTCCTTGGACACTCATGTCCCTGCGGACATGCCCAGCAGAGGGCGGTCAAGAGCGAGGGGAAGCAGTTGGAGCCTGTCTGAGCACAACAGGAGGAGCTCTGACGGAGCCCGCATTCTTCTCCCCGGGGTAGGCCTGAATCCCTACGAGGCTGCGGAGGGCATTGCCTCCGTGGCCCAAGGACGTGGTAACACACGCACTTGCCCCGAATGGTCCACGTCCACGGGTGCTCTGCGTTCTTTCCTTCAAGGTTGTTGCTCATTCGTGCCCACAGGCAAACCATCGAGGTGCCACCCATCCGCACACGGAGGACGATGGCTGGCGCCCAAGGTCCCGCTCATAGGCCTCCTATCTAAGGGGTCTGATTTCCGTCTCCTGCCTGGCTGGCCAGTGCGGCTTCACAGGAGCTGCCGGGGAGCCGCCGGGGAGCCGCCTGGGAGGCGCCTGGGTGTCATTGGAAACTGCTTCCCCAGATTCCGAGGCTGCCTCCAGACCAAACTGAGAGGCTGACCAGTCCAGATTGGCGGGCCCAGGGTTCAAAACACACGGGGACCTCAAAGTACATGTTTGTTAAAAAAATACATCCATATATATATATATGAATGTATGTATATAATTTGGAGAAATATATACATATGTATCTCGAAATTACAAAGTCATTGCTACAAATACACCTAAAAAGGAAAAGTGGAACACTCCCAATGAAAAATGACCAAAGTGAAAAGAAATAAACCACACAAGTTTAACTGGAACAAGTAAAAAATAAAGGAAAAAAATTAAAATGGCTTTCCAGGGAGGCGAAGCAGGAGGCTGGTGCCGGGCGGCCAGGGCGGCCAGAGCTCCACAACCTCGGGCCGGAATCCTGAGCGATTGTACGAGGGCCACGAAGGGGTCCGGGCAGAGACACGGTGCACAGGGCCTCCAGGGCGCGTCTCCGTGTCAGAGCTGAGATCCCGAGCGGCCTGAGGGTGCCGGGAAGGCGCCCGTCAGCCCAAGGGCAGGGGGCGGACCCATCCGACGCAAGCCAAGCTCCAACTCTTGCTTCGGGTGGTCCCGAGGCCCCCGTCCCGGAAGACCTCCCTGGTCCGCCCGAGGTCCGCCCCACGGAGGGCAGGGCCACCCAGGAAGCTGTGGGAAGGCCGAGGGGTGGGCCATCCTGGGGCGGGGCCACCCAGGCCGTGGGAAGTCCCGCGCTGCCGCATCCTGCCCAGTCGACCTGCGGGCGCCTGAGAGCGAGCTCCTCCTGCAGCATATGGCTTCCAGCGGCACCCCCGGCGGTGAGTGGCCATCGCGGGGATGCCCCAGGGGCTCTGACGACTTTCCGGGCTCAAGCACAAGAGAAGTCACCACCCGGATCGCTGGGACGCCCGTGGGAGGGCGGGGCTCCCCTGGGGTCTGGGCAAAGAGGCTGGAGAGAGGCTTGCATAGGGCTGCCGGCGGAGGGAACCCTGGACTGGGCCGAGATTCCCAGCAGGAGTCCCGCTTCTGTAAGGCTGCCAGCTGGATCTCGGGGCGCAGAAATTGGGTCAAGGTGGATCACTTCTTAGACGAGTTGACCACTGTAGAACTTTCACCTCAAGGGACCCACAGTGGGCATGGGTTTTCGCATGTTCCCTTGAGGTTTCCTGGTGTACATATGGTCCTCTTTGGTTTTCCCGACGGGCTTTCCACCCCGCCCCACCACCTCTTCAATCCCGACGCCCACCGGAACCCCCACCCAGGGTCTTCTCCATACCTTGGCCTGGAATCACATACCTAGCTCAAGGCTGCCCTTTCCCTAGATCCTTGACAATCACCCATTCCCAAGGGCAGATGCGGAACGGCCCGCCGTTGTCCAGTGGAACAACCCCCTCAGGCTTAGGTGGGTCCATGAGTGGCAAAGGGATGGGTGCCCCTGGATGGGGACGTTTTCGACATCCCAGACACAGAGGCTCTGAGAGCACATCGCCGGTCGATGCTCCTCTGAAAGCCTTCCTCCCGTCGCTGCTCTCTTCCCCACACAGGCCCACTCCCACGAGCACCCCGACGAAGGAGGCTCGTGTTGACGGCAAGCCAGAAGGGGGCCCTGCAGGCATTCTTCCAGGAGAACCCTTACCCCGGCATCACTGCCAGAGAACACCTGGCCCGAGAGCTGGCCATCTCCGAGTCTAGAATCCAGGTAGGCAGCCCCAGTGCTTTTCTCATGGACTCTGGGGGAGGAAGAATGCACACACATGGGGCTAGGTGATTGCCCGTCCTTCTGCGTGGTCAGCTGGGGAGCTCAGAACCTATGGCCTGGGCTGTGCGGGCCCTAGGAGACCTTGCCCTTGGAGGTCCTTCCAAGACCTTCACTCAAGGGACGAGGGAACACTGGGGCCCAAGGCCTGAGGCCTGACGACAGGTCCATGCCCATGGGCTGAGTGTCCCCAGAGATCCTGTGTCCTGACCAATCACTTTCCCCACATGAAACACTGTGAGTCCTCCTACAGGGGTGGGGAAGAGACACATAGAGACGCACGTATGCCTATCCATGACGGCACACCTGTCTTTTCCCTCCAGTGGAGAGGAAGCCTAGCCTGCGCACGGGTCCATTGGTGAGGAGAATGACACCCGTTTCCAGTGTCTTCTTGGTCAAAGTGTCCTCAGCTCCCTACAGGGGACTTCAGCAGGAGCTCCATCCTCTGCCCATGCGGATGACCAAAGAAGAAATGACTCTTGTCCCCATGCCATCTGTTGTAGGTTTCCCTACAGTTCCCGTTCCTCAGGTTAGACCAACGCCTACTTCCTCGTACACCAGAGGGCCATGCAAATAGCACGTGCCACTGGAGGCACCAAGCCAGCTCTGGCTTTCCCTGGGTTGTTGGTTGGTCTTGGGGCCTCGTGTCCCTGCCACATGTGTGGGGTTTCCTGCCCTCCCGCGTTACCTGAACGTTGCTTCTTCTTTTGCCCCTTAGGTCTGGGTCCAAAACCAGAGAACGAGACAGCTAAGGCAGAGCCACCGACTGGACTCCAGAATTCCCCAAGGAGAAGGGCCACCGAATGGAAAGGGACAGCCTCCAGGTGACTCCCTGGCACCCAAGAAGGGTCCCCTCCTGAGCCACTCCTTGACACAGGGAGTGTGACCTGTGTGCTGACCTGGCTGTGGCAGAAGCCTCAGGAAGGACCCCAAGCTCTGCTCTCAGGCTCTAGCCACCCTTGTGACCCCAGATGGCGACACCCCGCCTGCCATTCCTGGGCAGGCAGCAGGCGGGCTGTTTCTGGGTCAGGAAGTATCTGCATCTTCCTGTCCTGAACCTGCTAGCCAGGACACAGGCCTCTTCTTCCATCAGCTCACCATTGTTATTCAAAGGCTGGCTCTGGGACTCACTCCAGGCTCTGTCTCCTTGGCCTCAGGGAAGGAGAGCCTATGAAGACAGAGAACATGGAGAAAAGCTCTCTCTCTCTCTCTCTATCTCTCTCTCTCTTTTTTTTTTTAATTTTTATTTATTTATGATAGTCACAGAGAGAGAGAGAGGCAGAGACACAGGCGGAGGGAGAAGCAGGCTCCATGCACCGGGAGCCCGACGTGGGATTCGATCCCCGGTCTCCAGGATTGCGCCCCGGGCCAAAGGCAGGCGCCAAACCGCTGCGCCACCCAGGGATCCCTATCTCTCTCTCTCTATCTCTCACACACACACACACACACACACACACACACACACACACGCAGTCATATGAATTCAGACACCGTCACACACCATCACACACACCCTGACACCCACTTCTGTCTCCACACTGGCTGTGCTATTGGCGTCCAAGCCCTCCTCTCCAACCTTGTTCTCCCTTTAGGACGTGTCCCGAAGGAAGGCAGGAGAAAACGGACATC
The DNA here is from genome assembly GCF_018345385.1 of Vulpes lagopus. NCBI lineage: Eukaryota > Metazoa > Chordata > Mammalia > Carnivora > Canidae > Vulpes > Vulpes lagopus. The sequence continues at coordinate 69,925,649 of NC_054828.1, read as the reverse complement.
CATTTCTGCATCCCAAACCAGTATCCTCCTTCAAGCCTTTGAGGAGGAGCGGTTTCCTGGCATTGGTATGAGGGAAAGCCTGGCCAGAAAAACAGGCATTCCAGAAGCCAGAATTCAGGTGAGTTTTTACTGAGTGTCACGGGCGTTGTTCCCTGTGGAAGGGAAGGTATCCCTTCCATGGTGCTGGAGAGACGTGGGCTCCTGGGGAGGGGCTACCCGCGGGGTGTGTGGCAGAGACACCAAGGGCAGAGTGTTGACCAAGCCTGGGAGAACCCGTCCAAAGGAAGAATTTCCAAACTCAATGTTGGTTAGCACACATGCTTGTAGAAATGGTGACCGGACCAAAGTGGGAATATGTCCAAGTTGGCCCCTCTCGAGAGAAGCCATAGTCTCAGCGGCTTCAAACTCAGCCCAATTATCCATGGAGTACGCCCCCAAGATGCCATTAGTGTGCGTGGGCTTGCCGTCCTTTGTGTGGAGACCGGTGTGATGCTGCCCTGGGCCTCAGGACCATGGGGCTAAAACGGATCCTGCCCAGGAGCCACACCTTGTGTGGATAACCTAATCAGCCGGGATTACAGGCCCTAATCCAGGTGAGGGAGAGGATTCAGGGAGCCCAGCTGTGTGCGGCTCTTCTGCCTTAGTTCTGCACACAGCGCTTTACGGGATGGGAGGTGTGAGGCAGCTTCAGGGAGATATAGGCAGATTCTCTGAAAGACTCTTGGTTGGTGCAAGAGCGTGAGGAGGCTGCTTCAGGTGGCATGCCTTGGCTTTCCTCTGATGCGTCTTTTCCAGGATCAGAAGGGAAACTCCAGGAGCTCACCTGAGCTCCTCTTTTCCTCCAGCCAGGACGGAAGGGAGGGCCGATGCAAACGTAGCTGTTCTGGATGTGGAAGACTGGCTGCCCACGCCTTTCGCTCGGCCCATCACAGATGTGCCTGCAGTCCGACCACGTAGCCATGAGTCCAAGGCTCTGAGGCAGAGGATATGGTTTTCCACACGTTCACACCCAAGAGTAGATGGGGGCAGAGGTGTTGAGGGCAGCCGGGAGCAGACCTCAGGACGTGGACTATCCTGGGTAAAGTGGGGCAGGCCGTCGGATGAGTCTCGGTCCCAGGACTCAGGGCACGGCTGATCCCCAGGCCGCAATTGGCAAAGAAGGCGAGGGCAGGGCAGGGAGCGAAGAGCAGCAGAAGCACTTGCCAGGCAAAGTGACACAGGCCCAGTATGCTCCCGGCTAGGTAGCCAAGGTTGCCCAGGGCATGCACATGGTTTTCGAAGGCCCATGGAAAGGTAGGGACAGCCGTGGCCTGAGGTTCAGCCCCAACCATTCACTGCGTCTTTCCTGGAGAGAGCACAGGGTGGGGTGGGTGTGTGCGGTGGGTGAGGTGGGACAGGGCAGGTCACGGGTAAGCAGACTTGGCATCCCGTCCTCCTTCTGATGGCCACAACCCCTATTGTCTGTCCCAGGTTTGGTTTCAGAACAGAAGAGCTCGGCACCCAGGGCAGAGCCCAAGTGGGCCCAAGAATGCTTTGGCGGCAAACCACAAACCCAGTCCTCGCGGGACGGTCCCATTGGACCAAAGCCACCTGTGGAGGGTCCCCAGGAGCTCTCCAAATCTGGCTCCCTTTGATCCTTTGGCAAGCATGCAGACGCAGGCTGCAGGGACACCTCCTGTCTCCTCCGTGGATGTTGTCCCTCCAGTTTCCTGTGGGGGCTTTGGGCGCCTGATTCCGGGGGCCAGCCTGGTCCCACCCACCTTAGGTGGGCAAGGAGGAAATGCTGCTGCTCCCAGAGACCTGGGGAGCCGATCCTGCCCAGGACTGACTCGAGGAGGGGGCCTCTCACCAGGTCACGCTGACCTTGGCCTCCCTTCCCCTGGGAGATGCCAGCAGCCGAAAGAGCACCCCAGCAAGGCGCCCCTGCTCTTACAAGTTGGCCCGCGGCCTCCACCTGCTGATCCCCCTCAACACTGGGGTCATGCAGGTCCCTCGGGCACCGATCAGGCCATGCCGAGGAGGGGCCAAAGTTCCCAGGCAGTCATGGGCACAGCAGGGTCCCAGGATGGGACAGGGCAGCAGCCCGCCCCGGGGGAGAGCCCCGCTTGGTGGCAACAGCCTCCCCCTCCTGCAGGGCCATGTGTCCCGCTGCCCCCACAACACCAGCTGTGTACGGACACCTCCAGTTTCCTGCAAGAGCTTCTCTCAGCCGATGAGATGGAAGAAGATGTACACCCCTTGTGGGTGGGGCCTCTGCGGGAGGAAGAACCTCCAGGACCCCTGGAAGCACCCCTCAGCGAGGATGATTATCACGCTCTGCTGGAAATGCTACAGGACTCCTTGTGGCCTCAGGCCTAGGATCAGGGAGGCCCTGTCCTCCCCACGCCCAACCCATTCATTCAGGCATCCAGGGGGAACATGGGGCCCTAGCGTGACTCAGAGGAGGGGGAACCCACAGTTCAGCCAGGGGCCCGATGGAGCCTGAGGCCAGGAGGAGCAGCCATCATGCTCCAGGTCTGGACTGTGTTGCCCAGGGACACGGATGCATCTAGGCTGTCAGGGTGGGAATGGCCTAAGGGGCAAAGCCTGGGGTCTCCCCCGTCAGCCTCCTGTCCCAGGCTACGGCGGGAATGTCCTGGGGCCTTGGCCTGGCATCTTGCCAGAGCACTGCCAACGGTCAGCAAGTGGCAGCCAGAGGGGTGGCCACAGGCACTCGGGGCGGTCAGTGTGAGACGGTCCCACGGGGGTGCGTTCCAGAACCTCAGCCGTGTGTGTGCCTTTGTGCATGTGCATGTGTTTTCCTTCTGTGGGACCCATCAGCAGGCCCCTGGACCCTCAAGGATCCCTGGCTATTCAGGAAGCAGCAGACGTTAGCGGTCAGCCTGTCACAGGTCTTCCCTCAGCCGGGTCACCCCTCTTCCCTGCCAAGAGTCACTTGAGGAAACCTCATCCCGGCTGTTCAAGCTCCATGGGATGACCCATGGCTACAATAAACATCTCTCTGCTTCCCCTGAGCCATTTCGTGGTGTCATTTGTCCCCTGGGCCTTCGGTCTCCCTTCATTCCTGCCTGTCTTGCAACATTCGCAATGCTTCCCGTGCTTGTGCCCGAAACGGGCTGTGGAGACACCAAGACGCCCACCTGCAGCTCCCAACTTGGCACAGACACACGCACAGGCCTCACTCACCCTCCCCACACACAGCCACCACACTGGATGGAGGCGCTGCTTGTGTGAGCACTCCTCCAAGGGGTCGACGGGGACGCCCAGGGACACACACTCCACGCACGCAATCTTGCCATAGTGGTGTCAGCTGAGGCCTGATTCACCCCTAACCCCGATCCTCTTGGGCGGGCAGTGAATCTCCCCACTCCTCCCTCATGGTCGCCTCCTCCCTCTAGCCTTGTCTCCCTCTATTTCTCTAAATCTCTCTCTCTTTCTCTCCTCTGTCTCTCACTCTGTCTCTCTGTCTCTCTGTCTCTCTGTCTCTCTGTCTCTCTGTCTCTCTCTGTCTCTCTGTCTCTCTGTCTCTCTCTGTCTCTCTGTCTCTCTGTCTCTCTGTCTCTCTCTGTCTCTCTCTGTCTCTCTCTGTCTCTCTGTCTCTCTGTCTCTCTGTCTCTCTGTCTCTCTGTCTCTCTCTGTCTCTCTCTGTCTCTCTGTCTCTCTGTCTCTCTGTCTCTCTGTCTCTCTGTCTCTCTCTGTCTCTCTGTCTCTCTGTCTCTCTGTCTCTCTGTCTCTCTCTGTCTCTCTCTGTCTCTCTGTCTCTCTGTCTCTCTGTCTCTCTGTCTCTCTGTCTCTCTGTCTCTCTGTCTCTCTGTCTCTCTGTCTCTCTGTCTCTCTGTCTCTCTGTCTCTCTGTCTCTCTCTGTCTCTCTGTCTCTCTCTGTCTCTCTCTGTCTCTCTGTCTCTCTGTCTCTCTGTCTCTCTCTTTCTCTCCTCTGTCTCTCACTCTGTCTCTCTGTCTCTCTGTCTCTCTCTGTCTCTCTGTCTATCTCTGTCTCCTGACCCCTCTACCTCATTTTCTCTCACAGGTAGACACACACAGAGGTCACACTGTCACGGGAGCTTCCTTTGCAACTTATTGTCTGGTCATTGAACCTCAGGAAAGGAATGTCAGTGGAAAATTTGGAAGAATAGGGGAGTGGGGGGGGGTCGGTCCCTTCGGGTTTACTATGCCCCTGACATGGCCCTCACGCCTTGGAGATGAGAGCTGACATCCTCATCTGAGGCCTCCGGATCCAACACGTAAGTTTCAGCGTTTGCGAGGAAGCGGAGTTCTGAGAGGTGGCCCTTATACCCCAACCTCTCTGCCTCCCCTAGTCACCTCTGTGCACACATACGTGTCCACCATTATCTGTATCTGCATTTCCTTTTCTGTGAAATGCTTTAGAGATTTATGGGGGTGCATGGTGAGAGAGAGCGAGCGAGAGAGCTCGTGCACTGGCAGGAGAGAAGCAGGACCCCACTGAGCAGGGAGCCCCACTTGAGGCTCCATCCTGGACCCTGGGATCATGACCTGAGCCCAGGTGGACACCCAAGCGACGGGGCTGCACAGGCACTCGAGATGTCCCTTTCTATGTGCATCTGGCTCCATGGAAGGGATTGTGTGGACCTGTCCATAGGTAGAGCCGATGCTAGACACCCTCCACTCATAGTTTCCATAGACACAGTGGGTGGGTCCGGCCGCTTCCCAGAAGGGAATGGGTTGCGACGTCGGAATCCATGGTGTCTGGCGAGGGTGGCCTCAGGACAGATGGGGCTTTCACTAGGTCTAGGAAAACCCCGGGGAAGCATGGCCCCCTTGCTGAGGTGGGAGGACTGCTCTCTCAGTGTGTTGAGGAGAGGTCCCTGGACCCTCGGCCATGGCACGTCTACACCCATGTTGCGGAGGTACGACCGGGGTTACACTCACACTGGGTCTCAAGGCCACACGTCAGCCCTGGAGGCTGTCCCGCCCACGGGTGGCCTGGGCCATCCCTATCCCTGAGCTTTCCAGGGGCCCTGGCATCCATGCAAACCATAGCCACCACGCTGGGAATGAGCCTGGAGGAGAAGGTGTCCAGGTGGGAGCTGGCAGGATGGCTGAGGGTCGTGGCCTTGGAGGCAGGGACCAAGGGCCTTGAACTGGTAAGGACCACCTCACCCCCACTGTCCACCCAAATGGGAATCCTCCAAATGATCCTATGGTTCCGGCCCAGCCTGAGAACTCGGGGCCAGGGTCCACGGGGCTGGTAGACATCCTCCAGGGGCTGCTGGAGGGTTGCTCCCCGTCCTGGTGCTAGACCTCCGGGGGCACTGCCTGGCAACCGACCACCCACAACGTAGTCAGAACAAAGTCCCTGCAAGGGCACTTAGCGACGCCCGTGGCCCTTTGCCGCCATCAGCTCCAATCAGGTTTTGGCCCCTGGAGCTCCCTCGGGGGCGCACCCACTCCTGAAAGGCTCTGCATTTAGGACACCACCCGCAGGAAAGTCTGCGGTGCCCTCGGTGGGGGCCCGCCGCCCTCCCAGCTCCTTGCACTGCAGCCCCAAGCAGACGAGCCCGGCAGGAGACGGACGTCGGAGAGCTGCCCGCTGCCATGCACGGGGTCATCCTTAGGGATCCCAGGAGACGCCTTCCCTCCATCTCTGCAGATGAGGTGCCCTTCAGCTACAGCCCTGGGGCTCCCAGGACCGACACACAGGCACCACCCGCACGCACCTGACACACACGCGCTCCCGCCCACCGTGACCAGATGCCCATGAACGGCCATCCGCCCGGCCAGACGGGTCCCTTCAGCGCACGTTCCTCCCGGCTGCCCCTGTCCCCTTGTGCTTCACCTAATGCGTAAGTGGAGGAGACACTCCCGGGCAGCAAGAGCACAGGTCTCCAACAGGGGAGGCCCTATATTTTGGAGTTTTGAAACTCAGTCCTGTGTCTGAGATTAAATTAAAAGAAAAAAGAAAAAAACCTCGGACACAGGGAGGGTGAATGCAGGGTTCTGACACAAACTGCAGAGACAAGAGGGCTTGATGGCTCTTCTGTGAAGGCTCACTGCATCTGGGGGGCGGGATGTTCATCTCCAGGAAAGGAAACCAGGGCCCCCAAACTCATCCCACCCATCAGCACTGAGAGCTCTCAGCGAGCAGCTTGTCGCCGCCTCGTGGAGACGAGAGACGCTTACACTGAGCCCTGCCTCCGAGCCCTGCAGGGGTATCTCCACTAAGGCAAGTGGGCACCTGACAATCAGGGGAACGGGTCCTCCCCCAGAAGACTGGCACAGACCACTGGCTCCCACCAAGAGTACTGATCACAGAAGCCTGCAAAGCTTCAGCTCTACGGGAAAGTAGGATCTAGCTTCCTTTGCACTTTGTTCTTTATTATTTTTTATTAATTTTCTTCTTTATAAACTCCTAATTTTAATTGTTATGTACATATTTTGTATGTCTCTTATTTTGATTACTTTCCTTGTACTTTAAGTTTCCTTCTTATTTTGGGATCTAGATTCTTTTTAAAAGCAGGCCAAGAATCTGGAGGGGCAAGGTGGCGGGAGAGTAGGGTCCCCAAATCACCTACCCCACCAAATTACCTAGATAACCTTCAAATCATCCTGAAAATCTACGAATTAGGCCTGAGATTTAAGAGAGAGCAGCTGGAATGCTACAGTGAGAAGAGTTCGCGGTTCTATCAAGGTAGGAAGACGGGGGGAAAAGAATTAAAGAAAAAAAAGGCATCCAAGGAGGAGGGACTCCGCAAGGAGCCGGGCTACGGCTGGGGCGAGCGCCCCCAGGACAGAAAAGCTCCGTCCTGGAGAAGCAGGAGCTGCACCAATCTTCCCGGGCTCAAAGGCACTTGCAGGGAGTTAGAGCAGGACCCCAGGAGGGCAGGGATACCCTCAGGCTCCCTGGGACAGTAACACAACAACTGCGCCCCGGGGAGAGTGCGCCAAGCTCCCTAAAGGGCTGCAGCGTGCACACGGCTGGACCCGGGCGCAGCTCCCAAGGGGCTCAGGTGGCAGCTCCGCGTGGAAGGGCCTGTGTGGCCCCGGGAGCAGCTCAGGGGTGGCACAGGCAGAGGCTACGTGCAGAGGGAGCTGCGCGGCCGGAAGCGTGATTCCAGCAGTGCAGGCCCGGGAGGACAGGGCGCGGGGGACACAGCCCACGATCTGGCGCTCCCCCCGGAACAGGCAGAAGCCGGAAGGGCCCAGGACAGCAAGGACACTCCTACCGCAGTGCGGCCCTGAGCTGAGCAGATCAGCAACCGTGCCCCCAGAGCATCCAGGCCCCTGCAGACAGGGAGCTCCATAGTTACTGCAGGAGCTAAATCCAGGTCTCCAAAGCTGGCTGCCACCACTGTTGTTGTTCCTCCTGGGGCGTCACAGGATAAACAGCCCCAACTGAGCCTCACAGTGGCCTCACCTGATAAACAGCTTACACATCTTTCACTGAGACCTGCACCAGGCAGGGGACTGAGCAGCTCCCCCAAATGGTAACACCTGAAAATCAGAACAGCAGGCCCTCCCCCAGAAGACCACCTAGACCAACAGGGGAAAAACAAACTATTGACCAACCAACACTGGAAAGTTCCAAAGGAAGTCAAGGGATTTACAGTACACAGAATCCAGGATACTACCCCTTGTTTTTTGTTTTCTAATTTCTGTTTACTTACCCCCCCCCTTTTTTCTTTTCTTTTTTCCTGTTTTTATCTTTTTTGCTTTTTTCTTTTATTCTTTTTCTTTTCTCCATTCTCTTCTCTCCTTTTCTCCTTTTCCCAATAAAACGTGTTTCTGGTCACTCTACACAGAGGAAAATAACTAGAAGGAAAACCTGACCTCAAAAGAAAGAATCAGAAACAGTCCTCTCTCCCAAAGAGCTACAAAATCTGGATTACAATTCAATGTCAGAAAGCCAATTCAGAAACACTATTACAAAGCTACTGGTGTCTCTAGAAAAAGCATAAAGGACTCAAGAGACTTCATGACTGCAGAATTTAGATCTAATCAGGCAGAAATTAAAAATCAATTGAATGAGATGCAATCCAAAATAGAAGTTCTAACGACGAGAGTTAACGAGGTGGAAAAACGAATGAGTGACATAGAGACAGGTTGATGTCAAAGAAGGAAACTGAGGAAAAGAGACAAACAATTAAAAGACCATGAAGATAAATTAAGGGAAATAAACGACAGCCTGAGGAAGAAAAACCTACGTTTAATTGGGGTTCCCGGGGGCACCGAAAGGGACAGAGGGCCAGAATATGTATTTGAACAAATCATAGCTGAAAAATTTCCTAATCTGGGAAGGGAAACAGGCATTCAGATCCAGGAAATAGAGAGATCCCCCCCCCCAAAATCAATAAAAACCGTTCAACACCTCGACATTTAATAGTTAAGCTTGCAAATTCCAAAGATAAAGAGAAGATCCTTAAAGCAGCAAGAGACAAGAAATCCCTGACTTTTATGGGGAGGAGTATTAGGGTAACAGCAGACCTCTCCACAGAGACCTGGCAGGCCAGAAAGGGCTGGCAGGATATATTCAGGGTCCTAAATGAGAAGAACATGCAACCAAGAATACTTTATCCAGCAAGGCTCTCATTCAGAATGGAAGGAGAGATAAAGAGCTTCCAAGACAGGCAAGAACTGAAAGAATATGTGACCTCCAAACCAGCTCTGCAAGAAATTTTAAGGGGGACTCTTAAAATTTCCCTTTAAAGAGAAGTCCAGGGATCCCTGGGTGGCGCAACGGTTTAGCGCCTGCCTTTGGCCCAGGGCGCGATCCTGGAGACCCAGGATCGAATCCCACGTCGGGCTCCCAATGCATGGAGCCTGCGTCTCCCTCTGCCTATGTCTCTGCCCCTCTCTCTCTCTGTCTCTCTGTGACCATCATAAATAAAATAAATAAATAAATAAATAAATAATAAATAAATAAATAAATAAATAAATAGAAGTCCAGTGGAACAATCCACAAAAACAAGGACTGAATAGATATCATATCTTTCAATAGTAACTCTGAACGTGAACGAGCTTAATGACCCCATTAAAAGGTGCAGGGTTTCAGACTGGATAAAAAAGCAGGACCCATCTATTTGCTGTCTACAAGAGACTCATTTTAGACAGAAGAACACCTACAGCCTGAAAATAAAAGGTTGCATAACCATTTACCATTCAAATGGTCCTCAAAAGAAAGCAGGGGTAGCCATCCTTATCTCAGATAAACTAAAATTTACCCCGAAGGCTGTAGTGAGAGATGAAGAGGGACATTATATCATACTTAAAAGATCTGTCCAACAAGAGGACTTAACAATCCTCAATATATATGCCCCGAATCTGGGAGCTGCCAAAAATATCAATCAAATAATAACCAAAGTGAAGAAATACTTAGATAATAATACACTTACACTTGGTGACTTCAATCTAGAGTTTTCTACACTCGATAGGTCTTCTAAGCACAACATCTCCAAAGAAACAAGAGCTTTAAATGATACACTGGACCAGATGGATTTCACAGATATCTACAGAACTTTACATCCAAACTCAACTGAATACACATTCTTCTCAAGTGCACATGGAACTTTCTCCAGAAGAGACCACATACTGGGTCAAAATCGGGTCTGAACCGATACCAAAAGATTGGGATCATCCCCTGCATATTCTCAGACCATAATGCCTTGAAATTAGAACTAATTCACAGCAAGAAATTTGGAAGGACCTCAAACACGTGGAGGTTAAGGACCATCTTGCTAAAAGATGAGAGGGTCAACCAGGAAATTAAGGAAGAATTAAAAAGATTCATGGCAACTAATGAGAATGAAGATACAACCGTTCAAAATCTTTGGGATGCAGCAAAAGCAGTCCTGAAGGGGAAATACATCACAATACAAGCAACCATTCAAAAACTGGAAAGAACTCAAATACAAAAGCTAACCTTACACCTAAAGGAGCCAGAGAAAGAACAGCAAATAGATCCTACACACAACAGAAGAGTAGAGTTAATTAAGATTTGAGCAGAACTCAACGAAATCGAGACCAAAAGAACTGTGGAATAGATCAACAAAACCAGGAGTTGGTTCTTTGAAAGAATTAATAAGATAGATAAACCATTAGCCAGCCTTATTAAAACGAAGAGAGAGAAGACTAGAATTAATAAAATCATGAATGAGAAAGGAGAGATCACTACCAACACCAAGGAAATACAAACGATTTTTAAAATATATTATGAACAGCTATACGCCAATAAATTAGGCAATCTAAAGGAAATGGACGCTTTCCTGGAAGCGACAAACTACCAAAAGTGGAACAGGAAGAAATAGAAAACCTGAACAGGCCAATAACCATGGAGGAAATTGAAGCAGTCATCAAAAACCTCCCAAGACACAAAAGTCCAGGGCCAGATGGCTTCCCAGGGGAATTTTATCAAACGTTTAAAGAAGAAACCATACCTATTCTACTAAAGCTGTTTGGAAAGATAGAAAGAGATGGAGTACTTCCAAATTCATTCTATGAGGCCAGCATCACCTTAATTCCAAAACCAGACAAAAACCCCAGAAAAAAGGAGAATTACAGACCAATATCCCTGAAGAACATCGATGCAAAAATCCTCAACAAGATAGTAGCCAATAGGATCCAAGAGTACATTAAGAAAATTATTCACCATGACCAAGTAGGATTTATCCCTGGGACACAAGGCTGGTTCAACACTCGTAAAACAATCAGTGTGATTCATCATATCAGCAAGAGAAAAACCAAGAGCCGTATGATCCTCTCATTGGATGCAGAGAAAGCATTTGACAAAATACAGCATGCATTCCTGATCAACAATCTTCAGAGTGTAGGGATAGAGGGAATATTCCTCAACATCTTAAAATCCATCTACAAAAAGCCCACAGCAAATATCATTCTCAATGGGGAAGCACTGGGAGCCTTTCCCCTAAGATCAGGAACAAGACAGGGATGTCCACTCTCACCACTGCTATTCAACATAATACTGGAAGTCCTAGCCTCAGCAATCAGACAACAAAAAGACATTAAAGGCATTCAAATTGGCAAAGAAGAAGTCAAACTCTCTCTCTTCGCCAATGACATGATACTCTACATAGAAAACCCAAAAGACTCCACCCCAAGGTTGCTAGAACTCATACAGCAATTTGGTAGCGTGGCAGGATACAGAATCAATGCCCAGAAGTCAGTGGCATTTTTATACACTAACAATAAGATTGAAGAAAGAGAAATTAAGGAGTCAATCCCATTTACAATTGCACCCAAATGCATAAGATACCTAGGAATACACCTAACCAAAGAGGTAAAGGATCTATACCCTAAAAACTATGGAACACTTCTGAAAGAAATTGAGGAAGACACAAAGAGATGGAAAAATATTCCATGCTCATGGATTGGAAGAATTAATATTGTGAAAATGTCAATGTTACCCAGGGCAATTTACACCTTTAATGCAATCCCTATCAAAATACCATGGACTTTCTTCAGAGAGTTAGAACAAATTATTTTAAGATTTGTGTGGAATCAGAAAAGACCCTGAATAGCCAGGGGAATTTTAAAAAAGCTGGGGGCATCACAATGCCAGATTTCAGGTTGTACTACAAAGCTGTGGTCATCAAGACAGTGTGGTACTGGCACAAAAACAGACACATAGATCAATGGAACAGAATAGAGAACCCAGAAGTGGACCCTGAACTTTATGGTCAACTAATATTCGATAAAGGAGGAAAGACTATCCATTGGAAGAAAGACAGTCTCTTCAGTAAATGTTGCTGGGAAAATTGGAAATCCACATGCAGAAGAATGAAACTAGACCACTCCCTTGCACCATACACAAAGATATTTTTTTTCACACACAAAGATAAATTCAAAATGGATGAAAGATCTAAATGTGAGAAAAGATTCCGTCAAAATCCTAGAGGAGAACACAGGCAACACCCTTTTTGAACTAGGCCAGAGTAACTTCTTACAAGATACATACACTAAGGCAAAAGAAACAGAAGCAAAAAATGAACTATTGGGACTTCATCAAGATAAGAGGCTTTCGCACAGCAAGGGATACAGTCAACAAAACTAAAAAACAACCTACAGAATGGGAGACGATATTTGCAAATGACGTATCAGGTAAAGGGCTAATTTCCAAGATCTATAAAGAACTTATTAAAGTCACCACCAAAGAAACAAACAATCCAATCATGAAATGGGCAAAAGACATGAAGAGAAATCTCACAGAGGAAGACATAGACATGGCCAACATGCACATGAGAAAATGCTGCACATCACTTGCCATCAGGGAAATACAAATCAAAACCACAATGAGATACCACCTCACACCAGTGAGAATGGGGAAAATTAACAAGACTGGAAACCACAAATGTTGGAGAGGATGTGGAGAAAGGGGAACCCTCCTGCACTGTTGGTGGGAATGTGAACTGGTACAGCCATTCTGGAAAACTGTGTGGAGGTTCCTCAAAGAGTTAAAAATAGACCTGCCCTATGACCCAGCAATTGCACTCTTGGGGATTTACCCCAAAGATTCAGATGCAATGAAATGCCGGGACACCTGCACCCCGATGTTTCTAGCAGCAATGGCCACAATAGCCAAACTGTGGAAGGAGCCTCGGTGTCCATCGAAAGATGAATGGGTAAAGAAGATTTGGTTTATGTATACAATGGAATATTACTCAGCCATTAGAAATGACAAATACCCACCATTTGCTTCAACGTGGATGGAACTGGAGGGTATTATGCTGAGTGCAATAAGTCAATCGGAGTAGGACAAACATTATGTGGTCTCATTCATTTGGGGAATATAAAAATAGTGAAGGGAATAAAGGGGTAATCAGAAAAAAAGAGTGGGAAATATCAGAAAGGGAGACAGAACATGAAAGACTCCTAACTCTGGGAAACGAACTAGGGTTGGTGGAAGGGGAGGAGGGTGGTGGTTGGGGGTGAATGGGTGAAGGGCACTGAGGGGGGCACTTGATGGGATTAGCACTGGGTGTTATTCTGTATGTTGGCAAATTGAACAGCAATAAATGAAATGGTAAATAAAAAAATAAAAAATATAAAAAAGGAAGTTAAATTTTACTACTGTGTTCATAAACACAATAACCCTAACCCTAATCTTAATCCCAACCTTCACCTAGCCTAACACTGGACCTTTCACTAACTGAAAACCGAACACGAATCACTAGTCCTTAATCAACACACCTAACCATGACTCCAACCATAACCCTAACCGCAACCCTAATCCTAACCCCTAACCCTAAACACTGAAAAGTAACCCTAACCCTTAACCCTAACCCTACTTCTATTGTAACCCTACCCTAAATCCGGAACCCAACCCAAACCCTATCCATAGCCCCTAACCCACACCCTCCCCCTAACCCAAAACTCTAACCCTAACCCCAACCCAAATGTAACACTACCTTAAACCCTAACACTAACACCTAACTCCTATCCAACCCCAACCCTAACCCTAACGCTAACCCTAAACCCTAACCTTAACTCCTAACCCTAAACACTAAATCTAACCCCTCACCCTAACCCTAACCTTAAAGAAAACACTTAAAACTAACCCACTGAAGATACTAGGAGTCCCAGTGCCAGGCACATGCCCAGATCCAATCACTAACTGTGTACAGACAATAACCCTAACTCTAATCTTAATCCTAACTTTCACCTGGCCTAACACTGGACCTATCACTAACTGAAAACCAAACACGAATCACTAGTTCCCAATCCATACAGCTAAATGTGACTCCAACCATAACCCTGAACCTAAACCCTAACCCTTAACCTAACCTCTGACCTCTAACCCTGCCACCAACCATAATCCTAACCTGAACTCTACCCCTAACCTCTAACTCAAACTCCAACCCTAAACCCTGTGACCAATACACCTAACACTACCACTAGCCCTAAACCCTAACTCTAACCGAACCCCTAACCCTAGCCCCTAATCCCCAATCCTAAACCCTAAAACCTACCCATAACCTTCTAACCCTAACCCCTAACCATAACCCTAAACCAAACCTCTAACAATATCCATTAACCCCTAACACTCATTCCTAAACTCAAACTGTAACCCTTAACCCTAAAAACTAATCCTAAACCTAAACCCTAACCCTAAACCTCACTTTACCCTACCCTTACCCTAACTCCTAACCCAACCTTAACTCCTAATCCTAAACCCTAAAACCTAACTCTAGCCCTCTAACCTTAACCATACTTCTACCTGTAACCCTACATCGAACCCAAAACCTATCTCATACTGTAGTCATAGCCCTTAACCCTAACCATTAACCATAACCCTCACCATCAACCCCTAACACCCATCCCTAAACTCAAACCCTAACTCCTAAACCAAACGTAACACTAACCGAAACCCCAACACTAACACCTAACTCCTAACCCAAACCAAACCCTAACTATAACCCTAAACCCTAAACCTAACTCTCACCTTAACCCTACCCTTACCCTAACCCCTAACCCTACCTCTACCCCCTAACTCTAAAATTAATTCTAACTTATCCCCTACCTTGTGGTTTTGAAGAGTCTCTGCTGATGTCGGCACGGACCCGACCAATGCCTCCAGAAGCCTCCAGAGCGGGTCCTTAAAGGCCAATTTCTGTAGGCATGTCAGGCCCTACGTCAGCCCCCATCCTCACTACCATGGGTCCTGAGGAGGCCAGGCTCCCCGCTGCGTGGACGCGGCCCCATGTCTTCCCAAAATGCTCGACAGCGAGTTCTGAGGATGCCGAAGGCTCCTGTCAGTGTGAACATGGCCCCACCTCTGCCCATAGCTTCACCCCGGGGCCTGAGGAGGATGCTGTCAGAGTGGCCATGGCCCCACGTGCTCCCCAGCACGGGGGCTCCTGCTCCTGCAGGTGGACAAGGCCCCCTGCACCTGTCAGCCCCCTGGGGCAGTGCCTGCGCTCGGGCGCCCCCTGCAGGGTGTTCAGGCACTGCAGGAGGCCTGCAGGAGGCAGGGTCCTCACTGCCAGAGCCCCACATGTCCCCTTCCAGGCTCCAGCTGAGTCCTAGAAGCTTTGCAATGGCTCACTGAAATGCGCTACAATATCCCAGCTCCTACAGAAATACTTAAGGAACAACGAATCGGAAACCAGAGGATATGAAATGAGATGTGGACAAAACTTTTACAACTTCCACCAAAAGTCACTCAACATAGTATGTAAACTTAAAACACACAGCTATCAAAGCATCAAAAAGACAACATAAAAGAAAATCTACGTGACCTTGAATTTGGTGGTGCGTTTTAACACACAACACCAAACATGATTCAGAAAAGAAAAAAACATAATGTAAACTTTACAAATTTATTTTTTTTTTGAACTTTACAAATTTAAAACTGCCACTCTGGGCAAGACTTTGCACAGAGAACCTAAAGGCAACTCACAAAATGTAAGAAAATATTTGCAAAACACTCATCTGATATTCAAACTCTTTAATTTTTATTCAATCTATGCAAAAAACCCTCATAACAACAATAGGAACACAGATAACTTAATTAACAATGGGTAAATATCTGAGCAGACACCTGGACAAAGATGATACAGAGGTAATAAGCAAGCCTACAAAAGTATGCTCTATATCCTCTAGCATTAGGAAGATGCCCATGTGAACAACAGTGAGATGGTGCTATACACCTTTTAGAAATGTATACATACATTTAATTTTACTTATTTGACAGAAATTGAGGAAGCAAGTAGGGATATAGGTAGGCAGATGGAGAATGAAGGAAGCTCCCCCCAGAGCAGAGAGCCCGATGCAGGGCTCAATCCCAGGACCCAGGGATTATGACTTGAGCCAAAGGCAGACGCTTAACCAACTGAGTCACCCAGGAGCTCCTAGAAGGCTAAAGTCCCAAGAATGAGGATACTAGTTGCTGGAGGGTGGTACATGACAGGAACGCTCCTTCATGCTGCAGATATAAATACGGTGGCTTTGGAAGATAGTTTAGCAGTTTTTTCCAAGGCTAAATTAATCTCACCTGAGGGTCCAACAGTCACACTTCTAGTATCTAGACAACTGCTTTGAAAAAAACTCTTTCCACACAGTTTTTGTAAAATCTTACAATCATTCCTAGGAAAGAGTTTAGCAGTATTGTCAAAAAAATATTTTGCATACAATTACCAGCAGTAGCACTCCTGGGAATTTACCCAGAGAAATGAAAATTAAAAAAAAAAAAGCCATTTACACAGCCGTTACATATATGAAGGCACCTCTGCAGAGATGATAAATATTTCTCAAAGGTCTTCAATGTTGATTATTAAAAGATTTGAGAGACTGTGCTGTGGGAGGGGAAGAGGGAGAGAGAGACTCTCAAGCACACCCTCCACCCAGCCGAGTCCCGAACCCACATGAGGCTCCACACCACAATTTCAAGATCCTGACCTGAGCCAAAATCAAGAGTCGACGTTTAACCGTCTGAACTACCCAGGAGCCCCTCGGATGTTGTTAAGTGCAAAATCCATGCTGTGAACCCTTGGGGGTGGGAGGACAGCTGGGACACCCAGTCTACCAAGAAGAGTGGGAGTTCTGGAGGGCCTGAGGGTGAGAATTAAGGGTTTGGGTGGGTGTCTGCATCCCCTTCCCACCTGGCATGTAGACAGGACCTCCCCTCACACACTTGGCCTATAGGGTACTGGGCTAAGTGCTGACTGGATCACGTTGACCTACAGTGATGACACAGGGCCCCATTGTGGGTGGAACTGTGGCCCTCAGGGTTCCACCGCTGCCTGGTGCTACTCTGTGTCCACAGGGATTTGGAGGCACTCGTGCTCCGGATATGACTCACAGCGCCCGAATCATCCCACTCTCTCCAGTACCCCAGTGTATAAAGGATAGTTGCTCACACAGTGATAGGTCACAGGTGAGTGAGAGCTGCTCAATGCTCCCCTCGGGCCACTGTGGGTCCTTTGGGTCTGGATGGGGGCGTTGGCCTCCGGAGCTTGGGTGAGAACACACCAACCCCCATGTGATGCCCATGAGGCAGATCCTGCAGCCCTTCCACATCTCCACGGGGTCAGGAGATGTTACCCTAGGCCAGGGAAGGAGACTGTAGTCGGGGCTCAGGCAGCTCATCCGGGACCCCCACTCCCCTGTAAGTCCTGTTCTGTGCAGGGGAGACCCAATCCATGATCTTTCCAGCCCATCCTAGGTGTATGGACCACAAACCATGATGACCAATTCCCCCATCCTGTGGTCTGGGTTGGATGGTCAGGGCACTCTGTGTCCTCGTGGCCCATGAGCAGGCTTGCTCTTCAGGAACCGGAACATGGAGGCCCTCGTGCTCCCCCCAGAGCCCCCATCAGGCTATTCACAAATCATTGAATTCAGGGTGGGTAGTTTGGTCACACTTTTGCTGGCATAAGTTTTTAATTTTGATGAAGTCCAGTTCATTGCTTTTTCCCTTTGGTCATTGTGCTTGTGGAATCTAAGAGAAGACTTCAGTCTGCCCCAAGCCTGCAGGAACACTTGCTGGCAGGCCTATCCACCGCCATCTTGGCGCCAGCCCTGGGCTGGGAGACGTCACCCCAAGCATCAGGTCAGCAGTTCCCCACAGCCTCCTGGGCCCCCTTGTTCTCCTGATAAGGTGGTGGGAGAGCTGTGTCCTCTCAACGTGATGGCATGTCCTGGAACAGTGGCTGGTAAGGGGGACTGTAGGTGGGCCAGCTACAGACAGTGAGTGCCTGTGTGTGATCCTCCAGCCCAGCACGTTCCCCTCGGAGATATCGGGTTGTATTCACCCTCCAGTCAGACAGATGGGGACCTGCCCATAGGAAGAAAACAGACATATGTGTCCTCTGAAGATTTTCATGTGGTGTCATCCTTGGGTGTGTTTGGTTTGCAGCACCAGGCAAGAGGACCGGGAGGCCCTGCTGGCCTTGGAAAGGGCTGCTATCATAGCCAAATACCATCAGCTGAGGCTGAAGCAAGCACCAAAGATGCTAGAGCACCCACTAGAGGTGGGGACCACTCCTGCAAGAGCAGGTGAGGCCCAGGAAGGTATCAGAGCCAAGGATGAGCCAGGTCAGCCCAGACAAGGACCATAGTCACCAGGAACAAGTTTGACTCTGGAGACAGTTCCGGGCATCAGTAGCAAGTGAGGGTCCATTCTGGATCCTAGTCATGTGTACCCAATGAGCCCAGGTGGAGATCATAGTCACAGGTCCAGATGAGGCCCAGGTGGTGAGTATACTCATGTATGTAGCAGCGGGTATGCCCCAAATGATATTATGAGCAGCAAGAGCAATTATATCCTAGGTGAGGATCATAGCAGAGTCCAGCCAATGAGAACCAAGTGGGTATTGTTGCCAGTATAAGCAGGTAAGGCCAGGTTGGGATCATAGTCCTCAGGTGCACCAGATGTCCAGATGGGGTGTTAGCCAGCAAGTAGATTTGAGACCCAATCAGGGATGTGAATCTAAGCTGAGCAGGGAGGGCCCAGGCAGAGAAGAAACTCAGAGGAGCAGAGCATGAGGAAAAGGCTGGGGGCATCAGAGCCAGGTGAGGCCCGCAAAGGTTGGGGGCATCAGAGCCAGGTGAGGCCCAGGAGGGGATCAGAGCCAAAAATGGGCCAGGTCAGCCCAGACAAGGACCACAGTCACTAGGAACAAGTGAGGCCCTTGGGACCGACCGGGGCACCAGAAGTGAGGGTCCATCTTGGCTCCTAGTGATCGGCAGCCAGTGAGCCCAGGTGGGGACAAGAGTCACCAGGTCAGGTCAGGCCAAAGTGGATTATCTCTGGTAGAAGCAGGTAAGGCTGTCAGCCTGCTCCCACTGGGCAGACAGGCCCTTCCCCTCATGCCCGGCCAATCTCAGAGGGTCCTGATATCCCTCAGGATTCAGGGGAGAGGAGCCATTCTGCTCCCTCCTTTCCCCATGTCCCTGGCGCTGATTGGTCCGCTCTGTTTCAGGCATGCCAAGTATGGTCTCCACAGGACCTTTGGCATGATGCTGACCCATCACTGTGAAAGGCCACGGACAATCAGAGCTTTCTGCTTTGAGTTCCCTGGACAACCCTTCATCCATCTCAGGACACGTTTTGCATTTGCAGGAATGCCTCTCTGGAGGCTGTCCCATCCCCTCAGGTCAGGACCTCTTCCCCTTGAGCCCTCTGAGGGCCATGTCTATGCTGGGCTGGAGCTGAGAGACCCATTAGGAAAACCCTGGAAGTGTGTATGAAGGGAGCTGGACCTGGGGGTCAGCCCCTCAGCACTCAGAGGTGGGGCCCCCACACCTGCTTTGGGGAGGACCAGGTTCTGCCTCCTGAATTGGGGTGGGGGGTCAGGGCATGGAGGAGGAGGCCACTGCCAGGATAGCCCCCCTGCCCACCTGTTGCAGGAGGAGACCGTGGGGGTCTAGAGACTTCTCAGTCTTCTTCATTCCACGGTTCCCCAAACTGCTGTGGTGCTAGGCCCATCACGGGCACATTGTAAACAGAGCTCACCCCAAACTGAAGAAGCACATGGCAAGTAGATGCTCCCCAGAGGCTCTGTCCCCTTGGCCCCAGGGCCAGGGGTACCAGCACAGCCCTTCTGAGCTGCCTAAGTTTGGTATCAAGTTCCACCTCCAGAGGGCCTGGGGCACCCTCAAGGCTGGGCGGGGCCATGGGGAGTGTGTCTACCTGGCTCCACGGGGCTGCAGCGTGGGGCCTGGACACTTCCTGCCTTTCTCCCAGTACAAGGACCTGACACGCACAGGCATTTACATCCCCAGTGGTTCCTTCAGAGTTTCATCAGTCAGGTAAGGCCACTCCAGGACCCCTGCTCCCTCATCCTGCCCCCTGACCCCTGGGAGTGCCGAGCTCAGCTCCACCCTCCAGACAAGCCAGGCCCGACCCTGGGGCACTAATGCTTGGGCTCACATCCCAGACCAACCTGGAGAAGCCCAGAGGGTCCCTGGAGGAGGTCGAGGGAATGGGCTGTCTCTGCCTCAGCTCCCCCAAGGAATGTCTGGTCAGCCTGGAGTGTGGATGAGCCCTCGGCCCATCTTGCAGCCAGCCTGGGGTCCTCTCATGGAGTGTTGGCAGAAATGGTGGCAGAGTTTGTGCCTCCCAGGTCTGTGGGTAGTGCTGGCCAGGATCAGAACCCAGAGAGGCCTAGAGCCCTGATCTCCCTGGGAGGAGTACATGCACAGGAGGGGCTGTGGTGCTTCATCGGATACAGCCAGGGGTGTGGCAGGGGCTCTGGGCAGATGAGAGACCACCAGGGGCTCTGCTCAGGCCACCCCTCCCACCTCCCACTCCCATAATACCCCTTATCCCTCACCTTGAAGCACTGGGATGACTACATCCTATATGGGGAGGGTGTGCTCACAGCCACGGCTTACACGATCCTCAAAGTGCAGAGGAATAAATGGATCCCTGGGAGTCCAGGTGTGCCCGAGCCTGGGGGTGGGGGTCAGGGATGTTGACCCACTGCTCTGAGCAGCATCCAGGCCTGGGTACAGGGGGACAGCCAAGCTGCCGAATTGTTCTGGGCTCCCTGAGCGGAGCAGCAGGCAGGGCACTCCCTTGGCCATAGCACTGCCCATGGTGCTCCTGCACAGCTGGACCCTCAGCTACTGCCACTGGGAGGCACCCAGAGGCCACAGAGCAGGGCGCCTCTGGGTCTCACTCACACCCACTGCCAGAGAGCCCCCTGAAGCTGCCCCTGGAAGGTCTTTGGGAGTTTCTGCAGGACGCACAGGCCCGGCCCTGGGCCCTAGAAGATGAGGTGGTGCTCAGACACCTTTGGGCCTCCATGACCCAGCTCCAAAGGATGAAGTGTGACCTGCCCCTGCCCAGGTGGACCTAGGGCCCCATCCTCTCCCGATTCAGCTTGCTGGGACTCCTCACAGTGGATAGAGCCCCCGGGTTTTCCTCCTCATCTCTGGGCCTCTCCTCTTCTGCTCCAGCCTCAGGGAAAGCAGGCCAGGGCTGGGCGTGTGGGCACTCACTGCAGGGGCTGGACACCAGAAATCTGGAGGACTGCGGACAGGGTCAGGCCAGGGGGTACTCAGGAGCCCTGAGGACCCCTGGGGCCCTCCCGCTGGTGACTCACAACCTGCTGGAGATGCTAAACAGTTCACGATGGTCTATGCAAAGCGCTGTGGGCAGTGTGCGTTCCCTTCTTTCCAACGGGACCTGCAGAGTTACCCCAGGAGGCCCCTGGGCCTGGAGTGAGTGTCCCTGGCACCTGAGCATCTCCATCCTTCTCCTACTGCCGAGATGCTGCCCAGAGTGGATGAGCTGGCCTCCCCAGGCCCAGCCACATAACATGAGCAGTCTGGACCCCCTCCTGGCAGGGACATCCTCAAGGCCGAGGAGCTGCTGCAGGAGGGAAGCTCCTCAGAGCCCACGGCTGCACACCTGTGTCCGGAACACTGGGTTCTGATTCTGGTCCAGCCGTCCCCAGCCCAGGACCCCTGACTGGCCCAGAGGCCCCACAGCAATTGTACTCCCTCCTCATGCTCCCAGGGAATGAGGAGAGTGCAGGCAGGTGGCACCCGAACAAGGAACTGAAGCCAGAACACTGGTCCCGTTCACTTTGTCACCTGCCTGGGCCATACCACAGGCCACACAGCAAACCAGACAATAGAATCCCCCTGGGACACCCGTCACGGGGTACACCCAGCCCACTAAGATGATACTGTAGGGATCCAGATGCCCTTCCTGCCCTATGGCCATAGAGTTCAAGTCCCTCACTGGGCAGTGAAAGGCAGGGCTGGCAAGAGCCAGGGCAATGCTGAACCCCCAACCCCAAGGCCCCAGAGAATCCCGGGGTCATCTTACCTCCGCCTCCACAGGGAAGCTCGATGCTCCTGGGCCTCTGGGGCAGAGCAAAATGGTGAGGGTGGGGGATCTGATGCTCTGGCCAGCTGACACCATGACCTGCCTCATCTCACGGTCCTTCCTGAGGACACCCCCCACAGGGCAAAAGTCCCTGACCCAGAGGGCCCTGGGCTGGCCTCTCCCCAGGCTCTGGGAGGCAGGGTCGACATGAGCCCCACAAGGAACAGAATGAAGAATGATGGGGTTGAGCCCCCATGGCCCAGACCAGTTCTGGATTCTGCCCCAAGACTCAGTGACCCTCTAAGAGCAGGATGTGGCCTCCTGGGTCCTGGGCGTGCCCCAGAGATCCAGGTCGCTGACCTAGGATAGCACTGGGAATAACAGGACACCCCAGGGCAGGGGCAGCAGGGGCTGGCCACTGGGCCACACCCTCACCCACAATAGGAGGCAAGCTCCTCCACATGCTGGGTCTCCAGCAATCAGTCACCTGGCACCAGTGGGCTAGAGGCCGGGGTTAAGCTGACCTGCTGGGACCCAGCAAGGTACCCCTAAGTTGCAGGTCCAGGTCAGGTCTGCTGGCTTCAGAACTGCCTCTCAGGCCCCAATCTCAGTACATGTGCCCACATTCGGGGTCAGCACAGCCTTCACGCCGGGGGACTCTAGCACTCACACCCCCATGTGACTTTGGCTTTACCCTAGAGGACAGGAAGGTCCCCCTCTCGAGGGGAGGCACATACCCTCGGCCCTGAGCCCATGTTTGCTGTTGAAAGTTCAATAAAGTGTGGTTGTGTTAAAATGCATGGCCAGTCCATTTCTGTATCTGCCAGAGCTCTGTTTAAGAGAAGGGGACAGACCCCCAGAAAGGAGGACGGGGTACTGCCCAGGCCCCGTACCAGACCTTGCACAGATGCCACCAGGCTGCACGCAAAGCTGACCTACCCCCGTGCCTTCCAAGGTCGGCCAATGCCAGGAGCAGGACCATCACAGACTTACTGCGACTCAGCCCATACCCCGGGGGCTTGGACGGGGCTGGGATAGAGTAACAGATGGGGGCTGGTGGCCTCAGTTCACGATGGTCTATGCAAAGCGCTGTGGGCAGTGTGCGTTCCCTCTACCCAGGGAACCTGGACTAGTCCAGCTCCAGGGTCGCTTTCATTCTTCTTCGCCCTGAACCTGTGCTCCTGGGACACAGAGGGCCATTGGGGAAGTCAACATGGCCCAGGAAGGGACGTCAGGACAGCAGGCCCTTGCAGCTCATGCACCCGGGTCATCTCACTGGGCAGGCTCAGCTTGCACGCCTTGTGCTACCGCATCTCCTGCACCAACATGTGGAAGGATCCTCCACGCCCTAATGAGTAGGGGATAGAGGGGAGTGGGGCTCAGCCTGGGGGCCTGGAGTGCAGGGGACCAAGGGACCCCAGCCCCAGCTGACTCCCAATGTCCTCTCACCACCAGGGCTGAACCCCCATGTCCTCTACACGGGGTTGACCCCCCATGTCCCCTCCTCACCCAGGGATACCTGCCATGTCTCTCCCAGCATAGGGCTGACCCTCAGTCCCCTCCGCATCCATGACATCTGAGCACAAGCCCTCACGCAGGCCCCCAGGCATGGTGGGCACCTGTGCCATCCCTGGCCTCACAGGGGAAGGAAGGAGGTTTCTGCAGGACACACTTACATAGTGCCCAGCAGTGCTCTCTCCTTAGGATGGCAGTTGGTGACAGTGTTCTGTGTCCCTGATGCTGGGGCCTCCTCCCCAGTTCTCCCCACAGGAAATGAAGGAGGAGGACCAGGTCTCCTCCTGGGACATCAAAGAGATATAGATATCAACAGAAGCTTCTGCAACCATATCATGATCATGTTCTGGGACCGCTTTGGGGTCAGGTGAGGCTGCTGGGCAAGCGGCATTCTGGGGGCCCCAGGGGAGGCCCAAGGGCTTCTGGGTAAGGAACATGGGATGTCTGAGGCCAAGTGGAATTGCGCAAGCAAACAAAACACTGCCATGTGATAAAGTGCTCAGGATGACCCACGTGCTCCCCCCATGGTCTCTGCAATGTGGAGGCAACCAGGATGAGGCCTCTAGGTGTCACTGTGTGAGCTGAACTCCAAGGGGGTGGGGAGCTCCCCTGTGAAGAGCAGGGCACAGGGGCAGGGACCGTCGGTGGGGGGGGCAGTAAGGGGATCTAGGAGCTGGGCAGCACTGCCACAGCTGGACCAGGACACACAGGGACCCAATGAGGGTTGGATGGGTCAAAGTGACACCCACCCTCAGTGTTTTTATGTATTTCTGAATGTTGTGCATTGAATTTTAGACAATTTGCACTGATTCTAAACATACCTAGTATCATGAGCCCCCAAATGCCATTCCCTGTCCCGCACTGATCACACAGGTCCCCAGCAGCAAGTGTGTCACAGCAAACCCCAGACCTGAGGTCGACTTTATCTATAGCTCATCCAGGCGGCCCTACACCTGCTCTCCTCACCTTCTGGGAGCATCCTCTGGGAGCCGGGGCAGTGATGGAGCCATGGGAGTCTGACGCCCAAGCGGGGAGGTCTCAGAGGGGCCTCAGGAGTAGACATGCTCCATCCGGCTCTGGCTCTTGCAGGAGGTGAGCCACTGCCAGGACCATCCTTCTGATATTCCTGACTGAGGAGGATGCCTTCTGGACGCTGGCCCAGCTGATGACCTACGGGAGGCACACCATGCACGTTAGGGGCTGGATGGGCCGCTGGATGGGCCTGGAGCTCAGAAGAGCCTCCCTGCAGGGCTACTCCAGCCATGGGGCAGGAGGGGACCCCCACTAAGCCTGCCTCCCCACTGGCAAGGGCACTGCCTCCCCACATGGCCCTTGGTCTCCTGGAGCAACGACCACCTGCACCACCATTTGCAGACTAGTCTTGCACTCCCGCTGCTCCCTCAGCTTTGTCTTTGCCTTCTTGCCCCCAGGCCCCCTTCCAGCCCACAGCCGACCAAGCCAAAGTGCAGCATCTCCCTGCTACCGGGTACCCCCATCCTGACTCCAAAGCCCCAGATATGGCCATGCACACCCATCTGTCTCCCCATGGCCTATAATCATGGCCCCTCTGTGCTAGAGACCCCAGTCCCCTCCATAAGATGACTACCACACACAGGCAGCTGCAGGGCTCCCTCCAATGGGAAGCTTCCTCCTCAGGAGCTTCCTGACAGGGCTACCCCTACATGTGGCTCCCAGCCTGAGAGGCATCAAGGAAGGAGAGGCAGCCGGCGCTCAGGTGGGACCCACTGCCAGACAAGTGAATGTGTCCCAGTTGGACCTTCAAACTCAGCTGACCCTCCAACAGAAAGTCATTGCACGAACAGTACCAGGGTTGACCAGGAGATACCAACTATCCACCCAACGCCAGCACCTACAGTGATAAAGACTGTGGATTCAAGCCAGTTGGGTGTTAGGATGACACAGTCCAAGGTCACATAACTGCACAGCAAGAGATACACACTCCAAAATTAACAAAAGTCGGAATCCACCTGGATGTTGTCAAAGGGCAGCAGAATGGTTATATACACAATGCTCAGGTCACTCAGGAGAATAGATTGAAGATCCTACAAATCACGATTGCACAGAGGTGTTGGAGGCATGGAGATGTGCCTGCTGGGTTCTGACAATGAGCAAGGAGCAGTAGGAAACATCTTACAGAGGGTGGACTCCTTCTTCACAAAGGACACCAGATCCCTTCAAAGACGACACATGGTGAAATCTGTCCTTCTCTCTATTTGTGGTTTTCCCCCTATTTTGTTCTTCATAATTCTATTTCAGCCTCCACCCTTCATCCAAGCCAATGACCATACAGGCCTTTTTATGACATTGGGTCCTACAAGGAGGCAGAGCTTTGCCTACCAGGTTCAGAAATGATTATTGCCCAGGTTTGTACTGATCCACCTAACTAGTGCCTTCACAGCTCTTCAGTCCTTGCAGAAGGAGAGGAAACACAGGTCTTACAATGAAAGAAGCCCACTCCCACTCGGGTGGGACCATCACTTGTGGGGAACACCATCTGGGCAAAGTAGTGAAAGCAGGAGTGAATAAGAATAGGTTGTAGGTTAGCCTTAGTCTGCTTCGAGTATTTTCCTGAAGCAAGCACTTACCCTCAATATCTTGTTTTATATCTTCATCCATGTATTAGTTTTAAATAATTTATTTCTATGTAGCTTCTATACCCAACATGGAGTTTAAACTCACAATGCTGAGATCAAATCCACTGAGCAAGGCAACCAGGCACCGCAGTGCCATGTTTTATATCTCTTTGCTTGCTTACCAATCTCTGCATCCTCTGGAACATTGAGTCCATGACAGGGGAGCTTTAGATACCTCCAAATCCCGGAACATCCTGCTACACGTCAATCCTAGTATGATGTGTGCCATTGAATAGCATTTTAAATCAATCATCAGTAAATGACTACTGGTAAAGGAAATTGTCAACTATTAATGTGTGTGGGTTCTGCTCACTGGACTCCCAGGGAAGCTGTGCTTTCTTTTTTTTTTTAATAAACTTATTTTTTATTGGTGTTCAATTTGTCAACATACAGAATAACACAGTGCTCATCCTGTCAAGTGCCCACCTCAGTGCCCACCACACAGTAACCCCCACCCACACCCACCTCCCCTTCCACCGCCCCTAGTTCGTTTCCCAGAGTTAGGAGTCTTTCATGTTCTGTCTCCCTTTCTGATATTTCCCACTTATTTTTTCACCTTTCCCCCTTATTCCCTTCCACTATTTTTTATATCCCCTAAATGAATGAGACCATATAATGTTTGTTCTTCTCAGATTGACTTATTTCACTTAGCATAATACCCTCCAGTTCCATCCACGTCGAAGCAAATGGTGGGTATTTGTTGCTTCCAATGACTGAGTAATATTCCATTGTATACATAAACCATATCTTCTTTTTCCATTCATCTTTCTATGGACACCGAGGCTCCTTCCACAGTTTGGCTACTGCGGACATTGCTGCTAGAAACATTGGGGTGCACGTGTCCTGGCGTTTCATTGCATCTGTATCTTTGGGGTAAATCCCCAACAGTGCAATTGCTGGGTCGTAGGGCAGGTCTATTTTTAACTCCTTGAGGAAACTCCACACAGTTTTCCAGAGTGGCTGCACCAGTTCACATTCCCACCAACAGTGCAGGAGGGCTCCCCTTTCTCCACATCCTCTCCAACATTTGCTGTTTCCTGCCTTGTTAATTTTCCCCATTCTCACTGGTGTGAGGTGGTGTATCTCATTGTGGTTTTGATTTGTATTTCCCTGATGGCAAGTGATGCGGAGCATTTCCTCATGTGCTTGTCGGCCATGTCTATGTCTTCCTCTGTGAGATTTCTGTTCATGTCTTTTGCCCATTTCATGATTGGATTGTTCGTTTCTTTGCTGTTGAGTTGAATAAGTTATTTATAGATCTTGGAAACTAGCCCTTTATCTGATACGTCATTTGCAAGTATCTTCTCCCATTCTGTAGGTTGTCTTTTAGTTTTGTTGACTGTTTCTTTTGCTGTGCAAAAGCTTCTTATCTTGATGAAGTCCCAATAGTTCATTTTTCCTTTTGTTTCTTTTGCCTCCATGGATGTATCTTGCAAGAAATTACTGTGGCTGAGTTCAAGAAGGGTGTTGCCTGTGTTCTCCTCTAGGATTTTGATGCAATCTTGTCTCACATTGAGATCTTTCATCCATTTTGAGTTTATCTTTGTGTATGGTGCAAGGGAGTGGTCTAGTTTCATTATTCTGCATGTGGATGTCCAATTTTCCCAGCACCATTTATTGAAGAGACTGTCATTTTTCCAGTGGATAGTCTTTCCTCCTTTATCGAATATTAGTTGACCATAAAGTTGAGGATCCACTTCTGGATTCTCTATTCTGTTCCATTGATCTATGTGTCTGTTTTTGTGCCAGTACCACACTGTCTTGATGACCACAGCTTTGTAGTACAACCTGAAATCTGGCATTGTGATGCCCCCAGCTACGGTTTTCTTTTTTAAAATTCCCCTGGCTAAAAAAATAAAAATAAAATAGAATAAAATAAAATAAAATAAAATAAAATAAAATAAAATAAAATAAAATAAAAATAAAATTCCCCTGGCTATTCGGGGTCTTTTCTGATTCCACACAAATCTTAAAATAATTTGTTCCGACTCTCTGAAGAAAGTCCATGGTATGTTGATAGGGATTGCATTAAACGTGTAAATTGCCCTGGGTAACATTGACGTTTTCACAATATTAATTCTGCCAATCCATGAGCATGGAATATTTTTCCATCTCTAGGTGTCTTCCTCAATTTCTTTCAGAAGTGTTCTATAGGGATCCCTGGGTGGCGCAGCGGTTTAGCGCCTGCCTTTGGCCCAGGGCGTGATTCTGGAGACCTGGGATCGAATCCCACGTCAGGGTCCCTGCATAGAGCCTGCCTCTCCCTCTGCCTGTGTCTCTGCCTCTCTCTCTCTCTCTCTCTCTCTCTCTCTATCATAAATAAATAAATAAAATTTTTTAAAAAAAGAAGTGTTCTATAGTTTTTAGGGTATAGATCCTTTGCCTCCTTGGTTAGGTTTATTCGTAGGTATCATACTTTTGGGTGCAATTGTAAATGGGATTGACTCCTTAATTTCTGCTTTCTTTAACATGTATTAAGGTCCAAATGACTTCAGGAAACCTCAGAATGTGGATTCAATTTCTGCCCTGATGCATGCTGTATGTCTGATTCAATTAATAGGTATCAATCCATCATAGAGAGCCTGGCCAGATCAGTGTGGTTGGTAAGAAAAATCGACACTTGATTGTGGGCTTGTGAGTTCAGGCCCATGTTAGGTGTAGAGATTACAGAAAAAGAAAATCTTTCAAAATCAATCGATCAGTCGATCTGGGGAGACACAGCTCCAGATCCCACAGGGGCAAGGAGCTAGCTTACAATTCTACTCATAGTTTCATAAGCAGAAGAGCATAAATTCAGGACTTTCAGAAGTCAGCTAGCATGGGGGACACAACAGCCTTAATGCTGCTCAGGTGGTGAAGTGAGGGGCAGCCCCAGGAGCCATAGGGTGTACTTAGGGTCCCCAGGATCACAAGGACGGGGGCGCCAACTGATCCCAGGCCTAAGAACGGGAATCCGTCTGAAAGCAGCGGGTCTAGGGGCCAGCTTTCTGCCCTGTGTGGCCATGAACTGCAAACCCCAGTGCAGTTCCTAAGCTTTCACCTAAAGGAGCTAGAAAAGGAACAGCAAACAAAGCATAAAGCCTGCAGAAGAAAGAAATAATAAGGGTTAGAGCAGAAATAAATGATACAGGGGATCCCTCGGTGGCTCAGCGGTTTAGCGCCGCCTTTGGCCCAAGGCGCGATCCTGGAGTCCCCGGATCGAGTCCCGCGTCAGGCTCCCTGCCTGGAGCCTGCTTCTCCCTCTGCCTGTGTCTCTGCCTCTCTCTCTGTGTGTCTCTAGTGAATAAATAAATAAAATCTTTTTAAAAAAAGAAAGCAAAGATCTTAAATTAAAAAAAAAGAGAGAAATAAATGATACAGAAACAATAACAAAAAAACAGTAGAATGGAATAATGAAATTAAGAGCTGGTTCTGAGAAATAAATAATGAAATTGATCAACCTCTAGCTAGATTTCTCAAAAAGAGAAAGGACGCAAGCAAATAAAATCACAAATGAAAAAGGGGAGATCACATACAATGCTACAAAAATAAAACAACTATAGGAGAATACTACGAAAAATTTTATGCCGACAACCTGGGAGACCTGAAAGAAATGGACAAACCTCAAGAAATTTACAAACTACCAAAACTTAAACAGGAAGACATAGAAAATGTAAACAGACCCAGAACTAAAAAAGCCCAATCCGCAATCGAAACCCTCCCAACAGGGCACATGGGTGGCTCAGCAGTTGAGTGTCTGCAGGAAAGTCTGGGGTCCCCTCAGTGGGGGTACCCCGCCCTCCCAGCTCCTTGCACTGCAGCCCCACGCAGACCAGCCCTGCAGGAGACGGATGTCGGAGATCCGCCCGCTACCCTGCACGGGGTCACCACTTGAGATTCTAGGAGACGCTTTCCCCCCATCTCTGCAGACGACCTCGTCTTGAGCCACAGCCCTGGGGCTGTGGACCGACACACAGGCACCACCCGCACGCACCTGACACACACGCGCTCCCGCCCACCGTGACCAGATGCCCATGAACGGCCATCCGCCCGGCCAGACGGGTCCCTTCAGCGCACGTTCCTCCCGGCTGCCCCTGTCCCCTTGTGCTTCACCTAATGCGGAAGTGGAGGAGACACTCCCGGGCAGCAAGAGCACAGGTCTCCAACAGGGGAGGCCCTGTATTTTGGAGTTTTGAAACTCAGTCCTGCGTCTGAGATTAAATTTTAACAAAAAGAAAAAAGCTCGGACACAGGCAGGGTGAATGCAGGGTTCTGACACAAACTGCAGAGACAAGAGGGCTTGACGGCTCTTCTGTGAAGGCTCACTGCATCTGGGGGGTGGGATGTTCATCTCCAGGAAAGGAAACCAGGGCCCCCAAACTCATCCCACCCATCTGCACTGAGAGCCCTCAGGGAGCAGCTCAACGACGCCTGGTGGAGACTAGAGACGCTTACTCCAAGCCCTGCCTCTGAGCCCTGCAGGTGCATCTCCCCTAAGGCAAGTGGGCACCTGACAATCAATAACCGACCTCTCCCCCAGGAGACCCCCACAGACCACTGGCTCCCAAAAGAGTACTGATCACAGAGGCCTGCAATGCTTCAGCTCTACGGGGAAAGTAGGATCTAGCTTCTTTTGTACTTTATTCTTTCTCTATTATTTTTCATTTCTTTTCTTCAATTATTTTTTTACTAAGTGTTTAATTTTAATAGTTATGTATACTTTATATTTTTCTTATTTTTGATTACTTTCATTGTACTTTACATTTCTTTCTTATTTTGGGATCTAGGTTTTTTTTTAAAAGCAGGCAAAACACACTCAGGATGTAGTTTTTTCAGGGGTTTTGTCTCTTTTCTTGCTAGTTTTTTTCTTTTTTGTTTTTATTGATGTTTGATTCGCCAACATATAGTATAATACCTAGTGCTCATGCCTCATGTGCCGTCCTCAGTGCCCAACACCCGGTTACCACAACTCCCCACCCACCTCTCCTTCCACTACCTTTTGTTTCCCAGGGTTGGGGGTTTCTCATGGTTTGTTTTCCTTTCTAATTTTTCCCACTCAGTCCCCCTCCTTTTCCTTATAATCCCTTTCACTATTTCTTATATTCCTCATAGGAGTGAAACCATATGATGATTTTCCTTCTCTGACTGACTTACTTCTCTCAGCATAATACCCTCCAGTTCCATCCACATCGAAGCAAATGGAGGATATTTGTCCTCCCTTATGCTGAATACTTTTCCATTGTATTTATAGACCACATCGTCTTTACCATTCAGCTGTGGAAGGACATCGTGGCTCCTTCCACAGTTTAGCTATTGTGGACATTGCTGCTATGAACATTGGGGTGCAGGTTTCCTGGCATTTCACTGCATCTGTATCTTTGAGGTAAATACCCAGTACTGCAATTGCTGGGTCATAGGGTAGCTCTATTTTTCACTCTTTGAGGAATGTTTACACTGTTTTCCAGAGTGGCTGCACCACCTTGCATTCCCATGAACATTGCAAGAGGCTTCCCCCTTCTCCACATCCTCCCCAACATTTGTTGTTTCCTCTCTTGTTAATTTTCATCAATCTCACTGGTGGGAGGTGGTATCTCATTGTGGTTTTGATTTGTAATTCCCTGATGGCAAGTGATGGGGAGCATTTTCTCATGTGCTTGTTGCCCATGTCTGTGTCTTCTTTGGTGAAATTTCTGTCCATGCCTTCTGCCCATCAAATGATTGGATTGTTTGTTTCTTGGGTGTTGAGTTTAATAAGTTCTTTATAGATCTTGGATACTAGTCCTTTATCTCTCATGTTCTGTAAATATATAAGTTTATTATAAAAAAATAAAATTAATCAACTTCATCAATTAAAAAATAAATTTAGGGATCCCTGGGTGGTGCAGTGGTTTGGCGCCTGCCTTTGGCCCGGGGCATGTTCCTGGAGACTCGGGATCGAGTCCCGCGTTGGGCTCCCTGCATGGAGCCTGCTTCTCCCTCTGCCTGTGCCTCTGCCTCTCTGTCTCTCTCTGTGGGACTATCATGAATAAATAAATAAAATCTTTAAAAAAGAAAAATAAAAAATTTAAAAATTAAAAAAATAATAACATAAAATAAAAATAAAATGAGTCTCTTGTAGACTGCATATAGAAGGGTCTGCTTTTCTATCCAGTCTGATACCCTGCACCTTTTGATGGGATCATTTAGCCCAATTACATTCAGAGGAAGTATTGAAAGAAATGAATTTAGTGTCATCATATTACTGATTCAGGCCCTGTTTTGTGGATTGTTTCTTTGGGCTTCCTCTTTCTTATACAGGGTTATTTCTTGCAAACTACATATTCTTTCAGTTTCTGCGTATCCTGGAAGCTCTTTATTGATCCTTCTATTCCGAATGACAGACTTGCCAGAGAAAGTATTCTTGGCTGCATGTTCTTCTCATGTAGTACCTTGAATAGATCTTGCCAGCCCTTTCTGACCTCCCAGGTCTCTGTGGAGAGGCCTGCTGTTAATCTGATATGTCTCCCCATATAAATTAAGAATCTCTTGCCTCGTGCTGCTTTTAGGATTTTCTCTTTCTCTTTGAAATTTGCAAGTTTCACTATTAAATGTCGAGGTGTTGAACAGTTTTGATTGATTTTGGGGTGGGTTCTCTCTATCTTTTGGCTCTGAATGCCTATTTACTTCCTCAGATTAGGGAAGTTCTCAGCTATGATTTGTTCAAATATACATTTTTGTCCCGTCTCCCTCTCAGCCTCTTCTGGAATCCCAATTATACATAAATTCATCTTTCTAAGGTTTTTGTTTATTTCCCTAAGCCTTTCCTCATGGTCTCTTAATTGTTTTCCTCTTTATTCCTCAGCCTCCTTCCTACCATAAACTTGTCTTCTATGTCATTCACTCTCTCCTCCACCTCATTAACCCTAGCACTTAGGTCCTCCAGTTTGGATTTCATCTCAATTAATCTATTTTTAATTTTGGCCTAATTAGATATGAATTCTGCAGTATTGAAGTCTCTAGAGTCTTTTAAGCTTTTTTCCAGAGCCACCAGTAGCTTTATAATTGTGCTTCTGAATAGATTTTCTGACATCATATTGAAATACATATTCTCTAACTCTGTGACATAGAATTCTGTTTCAGGTTCTTTCTTTTGTGGTTAATGCTTCCTTGTAGTCATTTTTTCCAGTGCAGAGTGTCTGTATGTGCAGGCTGAGTCAAAAATATCAACCACAACCTAAGTAAAATACATCATAGATGATTCTGAACAGGTCAGAGAACAGAAAATGAAAAAGAACTACACAACAAAATAAAACAAAAGGATCACTAAAGTGAAAAACAAATTTTAAAACAAAGTAGTCAATATAAAAGATCAAAAATGACAAAGAAGAAAACAGAAAAAGAAAAAAGAAAAGAGAAAAAAAAAGAAAAGGAGGTGCTGGCAGATGGTGGTGGTGAATAAGTGGTAGTGGAGAGGGAATGTAGTCTACCTGAGGGGTCCTAGATGGCGATTCTCTTGGTCCTGAGTGTATTTTGTTCTGTATATTAGAATATGCTCAACCCCAAATTTATATAAACCAGCAATACTTATAGAAATGCCCATCATTGACCACCAAAACATAAATGAGATAAAAGAGGGGGGCATAATGAGATAAAGAGGGGGGAAGAAAGAGAGACTATAATCTCACAGAATGAACCCTGGGATCACGACCTGAGCCAAAGGTGGAAACTCAACCATTGAGCCACCCAGGCGTCCCTCTTTTCCTTTTCCTTATCCATCACCTTCCACCCTTCCACCTATGCCTGTTCCTTCTTCTCAACCTCCTGTCTTTTCCTGCAAAACAGGCCTCTGGATGAGGTGGAAGAAAAGGCAGTGGTTTGGGCATCGGTTCTGGTGAGTTCTGAGTGTGCTTAGGGAGGAGGAATGGATTTTGGGTTTCAGCATCACCCTACTTCCCCCCTTCTTCAGGATTTTGACTGTTGGCAAGTAGGAATTTAGTTGCAGAACCCATCCTTATTATGCCACCACCCTCAGCGCACACACACACACACACACACACACACTCACGCACACACACCCTGGGTAGCAGCTACAGTCCAGTCTGACCCTAAACCATTAACTGTCCAAGCTCCTGGGCCTTAACCATCACACTAATTTGGGTGGTACCCCAATCAAGTCTCAAGGCCTGGGTATGACCTTTGAAGCTTGGGGGACTAATGAGTGACACCATAAAAGTTGGCGACCCCCGGTTGGAAGAAGCACTATTTGTATGAGGGGCAGAGAGGAGAAGCCAGAGATAGACTAAGGACTCCCTGCGCCCAGGCCAATGTTCAGGGCCTGCCTGAGCCTCACTCTGAGTCTCGTCCTCAACTCAGCTGTCACCCTAACCCTGACCCTCAGCCTGACCCTCAGTCTTTCCCTGACCCTGATCCTTTCCCTAATCCTCACCCTCACCTTAACCCTGATCCTGAGCCTGACCCTCACCCTGACCCTCAACCTAAACCTAATCCTGAACCTCACTCTAAACCTGATGATTACCCTGACCCTTACCCTTTCCCTGACCCTGATCCTGTCCCTGATCCTCACCCTAACCTTAATTGTAACCCTGAACCTGACCCTGACCCTAACCCTAAATTCATCAAACAAGATGCTAGTTTAAAACTGCATTCTAGTAACACTTCTTTCTCGAGGCACTCGCCTTATGTTTTCACACATACTATTAAGATAGTTTCTATTGTCAACACACAAGAGTATAAGTAAAACCTGCTTCCTTTGCACAATAACTTCCTTCTCAGAGTTAAAGATATGTCAGTTGACATACAAATGCACACATATATTTGGTATGGGTTATAAAGGTGCCAGCTGAAAGCTGCATTCTAGTAAAGCTTGTTTCTCAGAGTTAAGTATATATTACGTGCCATATGCTTTCTCACCTCCTTTGAGAGAGCTCCTCAAGTGTTATCACTGGTGTGGTGCTGACCTGTGCCAGTACTAAGTGCTTCATGCATGTTACATAGGTGCTCCTCCTGACAACACTATGAACTACTTGTATTACTCCCCTTTGTGCAAGTATAGAAAGGTGGAGCCTTTCCTGACAGGTACATAGAGGAGCTGGGATTTGACCTCAGAGGAGCTGGGATTTGACCTCGGGCCCTCTGGTTCTGCTTTGATCTGTGACAGATGTTCTCAGGACAGCCCCCACACAGTAACAGTTGAGAGTAGGTCATTAGGCTGACCAGGGGATGCTATTAGGCCCCCTTTGCCTGACTATCATATGTAACGGGGTAGGTATTCATAAGTTTTGTGTGAGCCATCATTGTGTTTGTGCATGCATAGATGTGTGTGTGTGTGTGTATGTGTGTACAAGGGAGAGCTGGAGCACAGGGAAGGCCACCTGATGGCCAGGACTGGCTAGTACCACTCTCCGTGGGCACAGACACCCCATCCCAGGGAACTGGGGAGGCATTCCCAGATTCTCTCCTTGGTGCACCTGGAGTGTATCCTGAGAGCCAACAAGCTGTGGCACATTCATGACCCATCTGGATGGAAGAGGCCACATCTGCGTGATGTACCTGTTTCCTTTCCCCTGCCCTGGACTTACTGATACAAAATGCCTAAGCCTGAGTGTAAAAGTAGTCCTCCCAAGGGGATAAAATAAATCATGCTTTTGCAGCCTAGAAGTTTGACATACACCTGGCCAATTTCTTGACAGAGAAGGTAGATAAGGCTGCTGATGGATTAAAAAAAAAAAAAGCTTTAAAAATAAAGAAAATCCATAATGTTATGAGAAATTTCCTTTTTAAGATTTTATTTATTTGAGAGAGAGACTAAATGAGAGAGAGCATGAGCAGGGCCAGGGGCAGAGGGAGAGGGAGAAGCAGGCTCCTCGCCAAGTAGGGAGCCTGATGCAGGGCTCAACACAGGACCCTGGGATCATGACCTGAGCTGAAAGCAAATGCTTCCCCAGTGGGATCCACCCAGAAGCCACGTTGTTATGAGATTGTGTTAGTTACTCCATTCTCCACATTACCCCACTTTTACCTCTCCTGAAGAGCTTTGGCATCTTTCTTATCCATTTCCATTGTTTGGCTCTCATTTTAAAAACTAGATTCACCTTTGGAGAAAGGATGAGCCAGTGTCTCAGAGCAAATTCATCTGCTTTAAACTAGGGAGCCTAGCAGAATCCTTGGGATTGTGGGTAAGGTGCGGACACTGGGCCCCTCAAAGTTTGGTCCCAGAAGCCTGTAGATATCAAGGAGACATAGGGCATTTGAAGGTGCCCAGCAGGGCATGGCAGTGTGTAAGCTGGGCAAGAGGTTTTAGGAGGGAGCTGACCTCATTTCTGGGCAAGAGAAACAAATTTAGACATGTCTTTTCCAGACTCATCCCATTCCTATTCAAAATGTTAAGTAGATTCATAAAGACAGAAAGTAGAAGGCTGTAGGTCAAGCACTGAAAGGAGGCAGTAATGGGAAGTTTCTTTTTCTTTAAGATTTTATTTATTAATGAGAGAGAGAGAGGCAGAGACACAGGCAGAGGGAGAAGCAGGCTCCATGCAGAGAGCCCAATGTGGGACTCAACCCAGGGTCCCCAGAATCATGCCCTGGGCTGAAGGTGGCGCTAAACCGCTGAGCCACCCAATGGGAAGTTTCTGACTCACAGTGGAGAGTTTTAGTTTTACAAGATGAAATGTGCTCTAAAGATGGGTTACAGGGAGGTTGTACGAAGATATTAATGCGTTTAATATGCTTAAAATGTACTCCATGAACTTAATGTAGTTAATGAAATATATAAATGGTTGATTTGTAGATGGTAGTTTTTTTTTTTTTTAAAGATTTTATTTATTTATTCATGACAGACACAGAGAGACAGAGAGAGGCAGAGAAACAGGCAGAGGGGGAAGCAGGCTCTATTCAGGGAGCCCGACATGGGACTCGATCCCGGGTCTCCAGGATCAGGCCCTGGGCTGAAGGCAGCGCTAAACCACTGAGCCACCCGGGCTGCCCAGATGGTAGGTTTTTGATCCTGTGTATTGTACATCAATAAAGTATATTTTATTTAAAACCTGCAAATACAGAGAAATGAGCACAGGACAATGTAGTCTTCCCTTTATACCCTCCCATTTTGCTGCTGCTATTTTATCTCAGCCATTTTCCTTGAGGCAACTTTGCTCAAACAAAATATTCTCATCACGTGCCCAAATACTTAAAGGCCTAAAATCAAAATTTCCAAAACAGGAAAGAGCTTTCTAAAAGGTAGTTTTCAGGGTTAATTTATTCCTCCATCAATTTTTAAAATCTCAGGCAAATTAAAAATTTCTGCTGCATCCACTTGAATTTTAATTCAATGATTTTTAAAATCAGAATTGATTCTATTTAGGCAAATGGTTGGATATTTTTATCCATATCATTATCTACTGACTACAGACAGCGTCTGCTGTTTTAAGTTTTGTTTAGGTGTCATTATTTTTACCAAGCCAACTTTTCTGATCTTATGAATATTACAATAATATTTGCCCCAGTTGTATTGATATAATAGACATAGAGCACTGTGTATGTTCAAGGTAAACAGCATAACAATTTTACATTCCTGTATTGTGACAGAGTAAGTTTGGTTAAACACCATCATCTCTTATAGATACAAAAATAAAGTAAATAAAAAAGAAAGCAAACGACTTTCCTTGTGATGAGAACTCTCAAGATTTACTTTCTTGACACCTCTCAGATACACCACAAAGCAGTAATAACTGTAGTCATCATGATGTACTGTAAATTGCTATTACTTCTTTATCTTAAAACCGAAAGTTTGTATCTTTTCACCATTCCCTCAACCCCCATTCTTGTTACTTCAATCTGATCTCTTTCTGAATTAGGTTTTTCATCTTTTATTTATTTATTTTTGTTTTAGATTCCACATATAAGGGAATATATATATATATATATAATTACATGTGTGTGTATAAATCATAATTTACCTTTCTCTGTCTCAGTTATTTCTTTGGTGGTGTGCCTGCCTGGGGCTGTATTGCTAGAGCTGGAGAACACGATGCAGGATGGTACCTTTGAATGGTACCTAGGGACTTCTGCTGGAGGAACTGCAGACGAAAGACTCATGCAGAGATCATTGTGGTCATACCCCTGCCCAGAGACAACTTGAAACTCTTAGTGGCATTCCTACCTTCAGTCAGGCTGGCTAAAAGGGGAAGTGGGTTCCAAGAACTTCTCATTGATTCATTCCATAATTATGCACTAAGTACTCACCCTTTGCCAGGTACCTTGGTGGGCCCATAGATAGAGCTGAAAATACAATGACCTACTGCCTGTAGGAACTCACAGTCTGGAGGTGGACAAAAGTACAAAAACAAAGACACATGAAAGAAAAGAGCAAGTGCTATATGCTACACAAGACTGTATGCCAGGAAGGAAGGTTGGGGAATCATTGGAGAGAAAGGTATGAAAGGTCTCACTGAGGGTGACATTGCTGAGAACAGAATAACAAAAGGGAGTTAGATCTGCACGCGTCTGAGGACAGTGTGTCGGGAAGAAGGGACCCCTGATGCAGATACTCACTAATAGAAGTTGGTTTGGCCAGAGGAGGTGGAAAGGGCAGCCAGCACGGCTGTGAGGAAAGGAGGAGGAGATCTGAGGAGAGGGAAGAGGGCAGGGATGCTAAGGCCTGGTAGACTGTTAGTTATCTATTGTTCCTCTGTTACTCTGTTGCCCGGATACCTTGCATCTTAAAATTCATATATTTAATTTCTCATCAGTTTTGTGGATGAGGAATCCAGGCACAAATTAGCTTGGTTCCTCAGCCTCAAGGTACATCAGAGGCTACAGCTGTGGCCCCATAGGAGGCTAGCCTGGCAGAGGATTTTCTCCCAAGTTGACCCAGTTCTCTGCTACGTGAGCCTCTATACATGGCAGCTCAAAACATCTCCGGTTGATTTTTGATTCAGGGATAGAGAAGAAAATGGGAAAGGGAAAGTGTCAGAAGTGGAATGTGAGTGAGTGGAATAGGAGAGGAAGTAACTAGGAAGTGAGAGGCTATTTCCAATTGAAACTTAGATGTGACATGCCATCATTTTGGCTGTATCCTATTGGTCAGAAGCTAGTCACGAAGCACTTCGGGGTTACAAAGGGATACCTATACCACACGTCAGGATTCCTGGGAGCCGTTGTGAAGGTTGTAGCCCTCAGAGACCAAAGCGAGGTAACTGGATAGCATTCTAAATATAACAGGAAACAATTGGATGGTTTTATTACAAAAGATGACAATGTCTGCATCTTGGAGCATTTTCACCTCATTGTGGTGCCCCCATTAAAATGAGGTCAGACGGAAAGTGAATATTGTGATATTACATTGCTGGTACCCAGGCCACATTTGAGTGGAACTTCATGCCACATCCCACCCCTTCTTGTAAATCTTCCATCCTTAAATTTCTACCTCAGATATACAGTATACAAGCCCACACGTGTTATAAACATCATCCATAGACACCTGATGATGTTCCCAGGAAGCAGATTCTAGCCTGGCCCCCACTGTGCAGGTTAGGAAACTGAGGACTATGTGAGAGATGCAGTGGGTTAGGCAGGACACAGAACTGGGAAAACAGAGAAATAAAGGTCTGAAATCAGCTGTCTCCTCAAACGGAGGACTTTACTTGCATTTTCAGAGAGTTGTGGCTATGGCATTTTTGGCTCATCGTGTACAGTTAAAGAGATGACATTGGGGTAAGCAGTCATCTGCCAAGAAGGGGCTCTGGATAGGCCTGACTGAAGAAAGGGACCCAGGTGCTGTAATCTTGAAAAAGTGACCTGACTTCCTTGGTGACAAGCCCACAACTGACTTAGAACTCTGGTAACCAGGAGCCTACATTCTAGACCTTCTCACTTTCTGGCTCACTTAACTGGAGATGGTCAAGAGATGTTCTGTTGCAATATCCCTACTTTCTGGATCTCTGGGCTCAGAAGAGTCCAGAGTGAGAGATTTTCACATTGCTGTCTATGTCAGCTTGGCCCTCTACTCTGAAGCTTCTGGTCATGTGGCGGGAGACACCAACAGGTATCACGAGGCACTGTGGGGCAGCTCACTGGAGAGCAGACCACACTGTAATCACACCTGAGCAGGCCCACACCTCTTACCCCTCATTTTGTGTGTCTGTGTGTGTCTATGTGTGTGTTTGTGTAGAGGGGACAGAGGAGAGGAACATGCCCTTCCAGGGCAGAAATCAGCTGCCAGGTGTTGGAATCCTGGCACATCTTTTGTGTTCAGACCCAAGGTCATAACAGGCAAGATGAGAAGGTGAGTGCTGGGGACCAAGCTCAACTACAAATATGTTAGTCATGAGCCTAAAAATCTCTTTCATCTGGCTTTTTCCTTGCCAGATATCTGTTCAGCGGCCCTTCTTGACCTGAACTGGAGAACACGATTTCTAATGGGATTGTCCCCTTGCAGTGATGTCCAGGGAGGACCCTAATGTCTCTTGGCATTGTATATACGTGGCACTGTATTTGCAGAGCTGCACCCAGGAGATCTTGGAGGAGATGGTTTTGTGGTTTCAACTACTCCAACTCCCTAGACAATTATCAGGTGCACCAGGAAAACAAGGATCAATGCTGTGAGAATGGGAAGAGGGTTCTCCACACAAATATGGACCCAACACAAACATGAAGAGAAACCTGGGGCCCTCCCATAGTGTTGTCACATGAGTGTCACACAGGCCCAAATACAAAGAGATCTGAACTTCCACGCCTAGCCACCAGCCCCATGATGAGGTGGGAAGACACTCTTTACCTATATTGGAATAGGGCAGGATATATTTAGTGTTTTTGAGGGCTTGGGTGGGGGGTGTTTTGTTTTGTTTTTCACAAAGTGATTATTATCTTTGTGTTTTACTACTGTTTTTACTATTTCACCTACTCGTCCCAGATATTCTGTGTAAAACCCAGCTCCGCTGTCCCTGAAGAACTTCTCCAAGGCCTTACAAATCATCACACTACAGAGGGTGACTTACAGAGAAGGACAAACATTATATGGTCTCATTCATTTGGGGAATATAAAAAATAGTGAAAGGGAATAAAGGGGAAAGGAGAGAAAATGAGTAGGAAATATCAGTAAGGGAGACAGAACATGAGAGACTCCTAACTCTGGAAAATTAACAAGGGCTGTGGAAGGGGAGGTAGGTGGGGGGTGGGGGTGACTGAGTGACAGGCAGTGATGGGGGCACTTGATGGGATGAGCACTGGGTGTTATGATACATGTTGGCAAATTGAACTCCAATAAAAAATAAATTTAAAAAAACAAAGTACAATTGTTTATAGGGGAGAAATGGTAAATCATTGGTAACATACACATTCTGTTACCTAAAGAACAACAGCGTTTCTCTCTACTAATAGCTTTTTTGAAGACAAATATGCCATTGAGTCATCAGTAAACATCCCCACTGCCAATAGGAGAAAACAGAGGGTTAGAACCTCAAATGCTGCTCAAGATCACATATGTTGGGACTAAGATTAGACCAAAGCATGGCATGCATGACATATCCCCTAAACTGATGTGGCTTGGTCTGTTCCTGACATGGAGAGAAAGGGTCAGGGGAAAACCACCTTCTTCAGCATATCCCACGGGAGCCAGTTGTTTCTAGTCTGAATTCTAGGCTTGCCCTGATCATTTCTGGGTCTTGAGATTGGATATGAATGTGGACCTGTTCTCAGCCCAGACTGCCAATTGACGTAGTTGGTGGCCTGATGCATCTGTGCTTGTCAGGGGAGATGGAGTAGTTGAAACCTTGGAGCAGCTCATCAAAGATTTCCTGAGTGGATCTCTAAAAAAAAGGGAGAGCCAGCTACCACAGCCAGGAGGCATCACAAGCCTTCCCCCTAATCTGGGGTTCCATGTTATGGCAAATCCAACAACTAAAACAGTCTGTGGGGTCATGTAAGGCCTTCCTTGCAGCACTGCAGAAATGGCAAGAGTATGGCATCAGGTCAAGTACCAAGGGCCTTGAAAAGCTGAATTCTGTGGCAGACTCCTTATTTATGGAGTACTATGAAGATCTATAAGG
Organism: Vulpes lagopus; assembly: GCF_018345385.1. Taxonomy (NCBI): domain Eukaryota; kingdom Metazoa; phylum Chordata; class Mammalia; order Carnivora; family Canidae; genus Vulpes; species Vulpes lagopus. The sequence goes on along the minus strand of NC_054828.1, from coordinate 69,883,692 downwards.
ACATAGCTCATGACCTATTGGGCCTACAATCATTTGATGAGTTCTGAGAGAGGAAACATTACAGAGAAACATATAGAATGGTTTCATCACACATTTCCTCATCCAATCAAGTGCCGCCCTCAGTGCCCGTCACCCAGCCACCCCCACCCCCTGCCCACCTCCCTTTCTAACACTCCTTGTTCATTTCCCAGAGTTAGAAGTTTCTCATGTTCTGTCACCCTCTCTGATATTTCCCACTCATTTTCTCTCATTTCCCCTTTATTCCCTTTCACTATTTTTTATATTCCCCAAATGAATGAGATCATATACTGTTTGTCCTTCTCTGATAGACTTATTTCACTCAGCATAATACCCTCAAGTTCCAAGCATGCCGAAGCAAATGGTGGGTATTAGTCATTTCTAATACCTGAGTAACATTCCATTATATACATAGACCACATCTTCTTTATCCATTCGTCTTTCGATGGACACTGAGGCTCCTTCCATATTTTGGCTATTGTGGACATTGCTGCTCTAAACATTGGGGTGCAGGTGTCCCGGCATTTCACTGCATCTGTATCTTTGGGGTAAATCCCCAGCAGTGCAATTGCTGGGTCATAGGGCTGATCTATTTTTAACTCTTTGAGGAAGCTCCACACAGTTTTCCAGAGTGGCTGCACCAGTTCACATTCCCACCAACAGTGCAAGGGGGTTTCCCTTTCTCCACATCTTCTCCAACATTGATTGTTTCCTGCCATGTTAATTTTCCCCATTCTCACTGGTGTGAGGTGGTATCTCATTGTGGTTTTGATTTGTATTTCCCTGATGGCAAGTAATGCGGAGCATTTTCTCATGTGCTTGTTGGCCATGTCTATGTCTTCCTTTGTGACATTTCTGTTCATGTCTTTTGCACATTTCATGATTAGATTGGTTGTTTTTGCTGTTGAATTTAATAAGTTCTTTATAAATCTTGGATACTAGCCTTTTATCTGATACATCATTTACAAATATCTTCTTCCATTCTGTAGGTTGTCTTTGAGTTTTGTTGAGTGTTTCTTTTGCTGTGCAAAAGCTTCTTATCTTGATGAAGTCCCAATAGTTCATTTTTGCTTTTGTTTCTCTAGCTTTCATGGTTCTATCTTGCAAGAAGTTACTGTGGCCAAGTTCAAAAAGGGTGTTGCCTCTGTTCTCCTCTAGGATTTCAATGGAATCTTGTCTCACATTTAGATCTCTCATCCATTTTGAGTTTATCTTTGTGTATGGTGAAAGAGAGTGGTCCAGTTTCATTCTTCTGCATGTGGATGTCCAATTTTCCCAACACCATTTATTGAAGAGACTGTCTTTCTTCCAATGGATACTCTTTCCTCCTTTATCGAATATTAGATGACCATACATTTCAGGGTCCACTTCTGGGTTCTCTATTCTGTTCCATTGATCTATGTGTCTGTTTTTGTGCCAGTACCACACTGTCTTGATGACCACAGCTTTGTAGTACAACCTGAAATCTGGCATTGTGATGCCCCCAGCTATGGTTTTCTTTTTTAAAATTCCCCTGGCTATTCGGGGTCTTTTCTGATTCCACAGCAATCTTAAAATGATTTGTTCCAACTCTCTGAAGAAAGTCCATGATATTTTGATAGGGATTGCATTAAATGTGTACCTTGTCCTGGGTACATTGACATTTTCACAATATTAATTCTGCCAATCCATGAGCATGGAATATTTTTCCATCTCTTTGTGTCTTCCTCAATTTCTTTCAGAAGTGTTCTGTAGTTTTTAGCTTATAGATCCTTTACCTCTTTGGTTAGGTTTATTCCTAGGTATCTTATGCTTTTGGGTGCAATTGTAAATGGGATTGACTCCTTAATTTCTGTTTCTTCAGTCTCATTGTTAGTGTATGGAAATGGCGCTGATTTCTGGGCATTGATTTTGTATCCTGACACACTGCCAAATTGCTGTATGAGTTCTAGCAACCTTGAGGTGGAGTCTTTTGGGTTTTCTATGTAGAGTATCATGTCATCGGCGAAGAGGGAGAGTTTGACTTCTTCTTTGCCAATTTGAATGCCTTTTATTTCTTTTTGTTGCCTGGTGGAGGCCAGAGGCGCTTACACCGAGTCCACCAATGAGCCCTGCAGGTGCATCTCCACTAAGGCAAGTGGGCATCTGATAATCAGGGGAACGGGCCCCTCCCCCAGAATACTGGTACAGACCACTGGTTCCCACCAAGAGTACTGATCAAAGAGGCCTGCAAGGCTTCAGCTTTATGGAGAAAATAGGATCTAGCTTCCTTTGTACTTTGTTCTTTATTTATTATTTTTCATTTATTTTGTCCAATTATTTTTTATTAAGTGTTAATTTTATTTGTTAAAGACATATATTTATTATTTTTGATTACTTTCATTGTACTTTAATTTTCTTTCTTATTTTGAGATCTAGATTCATTAAATAATTAATTAATAATTAACAAGCAGGCTAAAACACACCCAGGATCTTGGTTTTGTGGGGGCTTGTTGCTATTGCTGTTTTTCCTGTTTTTCTTTTTCTTTATTCCTCATTTCTGGGAAACATAATGATATGGAAAAATTCACCTCCAAAAAGAACATGAGGTAGTACTCACAGCCAGGGATTTAATCAATGCAGATATTGCATTGCAATATCTGCAATGCAGATATTGCAGATAAGATGTCTGAACTAGAATTTAAAACAATGATTATAAATATAGTACCTGGGCTGGAAAAAGAGCCCAGAAGAATCCCTTACTACAGAGATAAAAGAACTAACATGTATTCATTTCAACATCCAAATGCTAAAACTGAGATGCAGTCCCAAGTGAAAGCCCTAAAAACAAAAAATATAATGCACCACAGAGGCAGACTTAGGGAACACAGTCACTTATTAAAGTAATAACATTTCTATCATAGGAGATTCAGAAGATGAAGAGAAAGAGGGGCACAAGTTTTATTTGAACAAATTATATAAACTTTTCTAATGTGAGGAAGGACCCAGACACTGAAGCCAAGAGCACAGAGGACTCCCACTAAATTCAACAAAAGCTGACCATCGCCAAGGCACATAGGAGTCAAATTCACAAAATACACAATCACGGTTAGAATCCTGAAAACAGTGGGGCGGTGAGAGTCCTTAACCTACAAAGGAAGATGAATCAAGACAACAGATCTGCCCACACAAACTTGGCAGGCCAGAAAGTTGTGGAAGGAAATATTCAATATACTGAATGGGAAAAGTATGCAGGGGAGAATTCTTTATACAACAAGGCTGTAATTCAGGATAGAGGAAGAGATTAAGAGTTTCCAAGGCAGACAAAAAATAAAGGAGTTCATGACCACTAAACGAGTCCAGCAAGAAATTTTTAAGGGGAACCCTTCTTGGGACAGGGGGAAGAGACCAAAAGCAAAAAAGACTAGAAAGGACCAGAAAACATCACCAGAAACACCAACTCTACTGGTAATGACAAAGCACTCAATTCATATGTTTCAATAATCACTCTGAATGTAGATGGACTAAAGGCCCCATCGAAAGATATAACGTATCCGAGTGGATTAAAACACAAGATCCGGGATGTCTGGGTAGTTCAGAGATTGAGTGTCTGCCTTCAGCTCAGGGCATGATGCTTCAGGGATCGAGTCCCACATTGGTCTCCTTGTGTGGAGCCTGCTTCTCCCTCTGCCAATATCTCTGTCTCTCTGTCTCTCTCTGTCTCTCTCTCTCTCTTTCTCTCTCTCTCATGAATAAATAACATCTTTATAAAAATCAATCCATCGGGATCCCTGGGTGGCGCAGCGGTTTAGCGCCTGCCTTTGGCCCAGGGCGCGATCCTGGAGACCCGGGATCGAATCCCACATCGGGCTCCCAGTGCATGGAGCCTGCTTCTCCCTCTGCTTGTGTCTCTGCCTCTCTCTCTCTCTCTCTGTGTGTGTGTGACTAATAAATAAATAAAAATTTAAAAAAAAATCAATCCATCAATATGCTGCCTACAAGAGTCTAACTTAAGACCTATAGACACCTGTAGATTGAAACTCAGGGGATGGAAAATCATCTATCATGCTAGTGGACATCAATAAAAAGCTGGAAGAGCCATACTTAGACAAACTAAATTTGAAACCAAAGACTGTAACAAGAGATGAAGAAGGGCATTATTTCATAATTAGAGACTATCCATCAAGAAGATCAAACAATGGTAAATATTTGTGCACCCAATGTGGGAGTAGATAAATATAGAAACCAATTAACAACAAACATACACAAACTCACTGATACTAACACAATGACAGGGGATTTTCAATGCCCACTTAGAACAAAAGGACGGATCCACTAAGCAGAAAATCAACAGCAGAACAATGGCTAGACCCTGGACCAGAAGGACTCAACAGACATATTCATAATATTTCATCCTAGACCAAGAAGAATACACATTCCTTTCACATGCACATGGGACATTCTCCAGAACAGATCACATCATGGGCCACCAATTACCCTCAACAGGTACGAGAAGACTGAGATCATACCACATACATTTTCAGACCATGAAACAATGAAACTTGAAGTTAACCACAAGAAAAACTTTGGAAACAGCACAAATACCTGCAGATTAAAGAACACCCTACTACAGAATGAATAGGCAACCCGGAAATTAAAGAAGAAATTTTAAAAATACCCACTATTTGCTTCGACGTGGAGAGACCTGGAGGGCATTATGCTGAGTGAAATAAGTCAATTGGAAAAGGACAAACAGTATATGGTCTCATTCATTTGGGGAATATAAAAATTAGTGAAAGGGAATAAAGAGAAAGGAGAGAAAATGAGTGAAAATATCAGTGAAGGTGACAAAACATGAGAGACACCTAACTCTGGGAAATGAACAAGGGGTAGTAGAAGGGGATGTGGGCAGGGGTTTGGGGTGACTGGGTGATGGGCACTGAGGGGGCCACTTGGCGGGATGAGCACTGGGTGTTATGCTATATTTTAGCAAATTGAACTCCAATAAAAAATTGTTTTAATTAAAAATTTTTAAAAAAATAAAACCCTGGGCACTTCAAATATACTGTCTCCTGTCTGGACCCTCAGTTGTCCACTGTTTCATGCTGCACTCTCTGATGTGTCACAGGACTTCAAAGTCTACAAACTGCTCTCATAGTCATCACTAGGCCTTACATAGACCTGGGAGGTAATCATGACGTTTAGCCTGTTTCCCATTCTGCACACAAGGAAACTGAGGTCCATGAAATGGATTAAGGCCAGACCACTCTGAGGTCGCAGAGCCAGGGAGGACACAAAAGCAGGAGCAAGAATACACGAGGCACTCAAAGGTGACCACCACTGTGATGCATTTAGGGAAATGCATGTTGTGGAGGAAAGACTTGAATATAGGGGTGTGGGATACTGGGCTGGCCTAGGGGGATGTGGGGTCCACTAAGAAAAGCAGCACCACGTGGCAGTTAAGATCACAGTCTATAGTCAGAAATACACATAACTGAACCTCATGCCTGCTACTTCCTTGCGCTGTAACCTTCATCTCAAACCTTAACCTTCCGGGCCTTGTTTGCTTACAATTCTGAATGGCCTAGCTCAGCCAATGAGTTGAGACTTCTGGGTCACATGACCATGTCTGCTCCAATCAGGTGCAGCCACAGGGGGAAGTTACCTGCTTCTGTGGCCATTGCTGTCTTGCAGGACTGATGGAGGGAGGCCCCGGGAGTGAGTGCAGAGCTCCAGGTGTGTGCTTACAGGGAGGCCAAGAGAGCGCGTGTGAGAAAAAGGTTTCTTCCGGGGGATCCGTGTGATACCCAGGTGTCCTTGCTGACGTGCTGCTGGTTTCTGTTCCGTAGTCATTGCCCTCTGAACAGCCTTCCTTACCTAACTCCACGCCTTGGTTTTCCCATCTGCAAAATGGGGGCAATGGTAATTCTGCTGATCTATCTTCCAGTACACCTGTGAGATGGGCATCCAGTGGCGTCGGGTTTAAGAGGATTCCCGGTGTAAACGCCATGCGAGTGTGTAGGATTGTTCATTGACTGAAGAAGTGGTGAAACTGTTACATAGAGCAGCTACACGTGGATCATAATCAAGTCTCTGGGGACAGAAAAGTCACTCCCTCTGAGTCCGTGAAGTCGATGCCAACATATGAGGGGATTTGATAGAAAAAGCAGGTCAGACAGCATCCTGCCACTTCTCTCTGGGCTGCGTGAGGGCTGTTGATGTTGTCTCTAGCTGTACACGTGTAGCTTTTTCCCTCTTTGTCGGGAGGGGGGGTGTAGTGACTGAAAGAGAGACTTAACCGAAAACTTTTTAGTAGTGTTTTTTCTTTACACTTCTTTTTTTTTTTTTATGATAGGCACACAGTGAGAGAGAGAGAGGCGCAGAGACACAGGCAGAGGGAGAAGCAGGCTCCATGCACCGGGAGCCCGACGTGGGATTCGATCCCGAGTCTCCAGGATCGCGCCCTGGGCCAAAGGCAGGCGCCAAACCGCTGCGCCACCCAGGGATCCCTCTTTACACTTCTTTAAAAATGATTTTTTTCTATTTGAGACAGAAAGGGAGTGAGATCACAAGGAGGAAGAAGGGTAGAGGGTGAGGGAGAGGCAGCCTCACCGCTGGTCAGGGAACACCATGTGGGGCTTGATCTCAGGACACTGGGATCACGACGTGAGCAAAGGCAGGCACTGACCAACTAAGCTACCCAGGCGCCCTACCCCTCTCTGCTGTAATGCACAGTGCTCCAAAGGTACAGCTCACATCTGGAGCAGATCTGCCAAGCAGACAAAACAAGAGCCACCCCACGAGCAAGAGCTTCCTCTCCAAGGTTCCATACTGGTGACATATGTACCTCCCAAATGGCTGATTTGTAGGTGAGTGTCCTCTTCTCCACGCCATTATCCCATGGCGAAAGAGAGTCCTTAAGCATTCTGGAGCTGGAGGGGCTCTCTCAACAACTGGATTGAGAAAGGCAGAGGACTGTTTGGGAGAAGATACATTGTCCTGAAAATAGCTCAGTGTGAGTTTTGGAGGCTAAAAGAGGCCATTCAATGAAATCAGAAAAACACTAAAGAACTTAAACTTCGTGAGCAGTTATTTCCCAGAAGATGGACTGCTGCTCACATATATGGGAGGTATACACAATTGTACTTGCAGCAATTTGAAGGACGATTCCTATAGTGATATTGTGGAGGTTACTGATAAACATCTACCCAATTAATTTTCTAAATGTCCTAATGCCACACCAATGCTTCATTATTTGTTGGAACTCCCTCAGTCAAAAAATCCTGTTTCCACATCGATGGAAGAAAAAATGACTGTCCCTGGAAAATGGGTTTAAAAGATTTTAAAAACTCCTTTGTAGGTTATATTAAAAAAATAAAACAAGAGGAGGGGGCAAGATGGTGGAAGAGTAGGGTCACCAAGTTACTTGTCCCCACCAACTTACCTAGATAACTTTCAATTCATCCTGAAAACCAACGAATTCGGCTTGAGATTTAAAGAGAGAACAGCTGGAATGCTACAGTGAGAAGAGTTCAAGCTCCCTCAAGGTAGGAAGACGGAAAAAGTTAAGGAAATAAAAAAGCATCCAAGGGGGCGGGGCCCCCGCGAGAAGCCGGGCTAACGCTGGGTGGAGAGTGTCCCCAGGACAGGAAAGCCCAGGTGCGGAGAAGCAGGAGTGTTACCAAACTTCCTGAACGGAAAGGCGCTCGCAGGGAGCTCAGGCAGGATCCTAGGAGGGACGGGGATGCCTTCAGACTCCCAGGGGCACTAACAGAAGAACTGTGCTCCAGAGGAGAGGGCGCCACAGACCAAGGGTCAAGCTCCCTAAAGGGCTGTAGTACGCGCCCGGCAGGACCTCTGGAGCGGGTCAGGCGGTGGCTCAGGTGGCAGCTCCTCACGGAAGGGGCTGCGCGACCCCGGAGCAGCTCAGGCAGTGGCTCAGGTGGCGGCTCTGCACGGAGGGGACTGCGTGGCCCCGGGAGCATGATTCCAGCAATGCAGGCCCCAGAGCCTAGGGAGCTGAGGGACACAGCCCAAGATCCGGCACTCCACCCGGGAAAGGTGGAGGCCAGGAGGACACAGGATAGTGAGGACGCTCCTGCCGCCGGGCGACCACGAGCTGTGCAGATCAGTGCACCACGCCACCGAAGCATCCAGGCCCCTGTGGACTGGGAGCTGTGGTAGTTTCTGCGGGAGCTGACTCCAGAGTTGGAGAGCTGGCTGCTGTCATTGTTGTTGTTCCTCCTGGTGTCACCTTGTACCTGGGACAGGGCAGGGGCCTCACAGGATAAACAGCTCCCACTAAGCTGTGCATATGGGAGGGGGCTGAGCAGCTCCCCCAAGTGCTCACACCTGACAATCAGCACAGCAGGCCCCTCCCCCAGAAGACCAGCTAGACGGACAGGGGAAAACAAAATTATTGACCAAGCAGCATTAGAAAGTACCAGGGGAAGTCGAGGGATTTACAGTATACAGAATCAGAGGATACTCCCCCTTGTTTTTTGTTTTCTGTTTGCTCCCCCCCCCCCATTTTTTTCTTCTCTTCTCATCTCTTTTTTTTTCTTCCTCTTCTTTTTTTTCTTTTTCTTTTCTTCCTTCTCTTCGCTCCTTTTCTCCGTTTCCTAATACAACTTGTTTTTGGCCACTCTGCACTGAGCAAAATGACTAGAAGGAAAACCTCACCTCAAAAGGAAGAATCAGAAACAGTACTCTCTCCCACAGAGTTACAAACTTTGGATTACAATTCAATATCATAAAACCAATTCAAAAGCAAAATTATAAAGCTACTGGTGGTTCTAGAAAAAAGCATAAAGGACTCAAGAGAATTCATGACTGCTGAATTTAGATCTAATCAGGCAGAAATTAAAAATCAATTAAATGAGATGCAATCCAAACTAGAGGTTTGATGTACTAGAGGGTTGATCAGGTAGAAGAACGAATGAGTGACATAAAAGACAAGCTGATGGCATGGAAGGAAGCTGAGGAAAACAGACAAAAACAATTCAAAGATCATGAGGAAAGGTTAAGGGAAATAAATGACAGCCTAAGAAGGAAAAATGTATGTTTAATTGAAGTTCCAGAGGGTGCCAAGAGGGACAGAGGACCAGAAAATGTATTTGAACAAATTATAGCTGAGAACATCCCTAACTTGGGGAGGGAAACAGGCATTCAGATCTGGGAGATAGAGAGATTCCCCCCTAAAATCAATAAAAACCATTCAACACCCTGACATTTAATAGTGGAACTTGCAAATTCCAAAGATAAAGAGAAGATCTTTAAAGCAGCGAGAGACAAGAGATCCCTAACCTTTATGGGGAAAAGTATTACGTTAACATCAGACCTCTCCACAGAGACCTGGCAGACCAGAAATGGGTGGCAGGATGTATTTGGGGTCCTAAATGAGAAGAACCTGCAGTCAAGAATACTTTATCCAGCAAAGCTCTCATTCAGAGTAGAGGGAGAGATAGAGAGCGTCCAAGATAGGCAGAAACTGAAAGAATATGTGACCAACAAACCAGCTCTGCAAGAAATATTAAGGAGGACTCTTTTTAGTTCTTTAGTTTTTGTTTTTTATTGGAGTTCAATTTACCAACATATAGCATAACACCCAGCGCTCATTCTACCAAGTGCCCCCCTCAGTGCCCATCACCCATCACCCCAATCCTCCGCCCACCTCCCCTTCAATTACCCCTTGTTCATTTCCCAGAGTTAGGTGCTTCTCATGTTTTGTCACCCTCACTGATATTTTCACTCATTTTCTCTACTTTCCATTTACTCCTTTTCAATAATTTATATATTCCCCAAATGAATGAGACCACGTAATATTTCTCCTTTTCCGATTGACTAATTTTACTCAGCATAATACCCTCCAGGCCCCTCCACTTTGAAGCAAATGGTGGATATTTGTTGTTTGTAATGCCTGAGTAATATTCCATTGTATACATATACCGCATCTTCATTATTAAGGGGGACTCTGTAAAAGAAAGAGGAAGGCCAAGGAAACAGTCCACAAAAACAGGTACTGAATAGGTATCATGATGACACTAAATTCTTATCTTTCAAAAGTAACTCTGAATGTGACTGGGCTCAAGGACCCCATCAGAAGGCGCAGGGTATCACACTGGATAAAAAAGCAAGACCTATTTGCTGTCTACAAGAGACTCATTTTACAAGTAAGGACACCTACAGCCTGAACATAAAAGGTTGGAGAACCATTTACCATTCAAATGGTCCTCAAAAGAAAGCAGGGGTAGCCATCTTCATATCAAATAAATTAAAGTTTATCCCAAAGTCTGGAGTAAGAGATGAAGAGAGACACTATATCATATTCAAAGGATCCATCCAACAAGAGGACCTAACAATCATCAATATTTATGCCCCGAATGTGGGAGCCGCCAAGTATATCAATCAAAAAATAACCAAAGTTAAGACATACTTAGCTAATAATACACGTAAACTGGGAGACTTGAACACAGTACTTTCTATAATTGACAGGTATTATAAGCACAACATCTCCAAAGGAACAAGAGCGTTAAATTATACCCTGAACCAGAGAGATTTCACAGATATTTACAGAATTTTACATCCAAATTCAACTGAATACACATTCTCTTTTCAAGTGCACATGGAACTTTCTCCAGAATAGACCACATCCTGAGTCACGAATCAGGTCTTAACTGATACCAAAAGATTGGGATTCTCCCCTGCGTATGTTCAGACGATAATGCTTTAAAACTAGAACTAAATCACAAGAAGAAGTTTGGAAGAAATTCAAACATGTGGAGGTTAAAGACCATCCTGCAAATGATGAAAAAGTCAACCAGGAAATTAGAGAAGAATTAAAAGATTCATGGAAACTAATGAGAATGAAGATATACCATTCAAAATCTTTGGGATACAGCAAAAGCACTCCTGAGGGGGAAATACATCGCAATACAAGCATCCCTCAAAAAAAAAAAAAAAAACAGGAAAGAACTCAAATACAAAGGCTAACCTTGCATCTAAAGGAGCTGGAGATAAAACAGAAAATACATTCTATAACCAGCAGGAGAAGAGAGTTAATAAAGATTCGAGAAGAACTCAATGAAATAGAGACCAGAAGAACTGTGGAACAGATTAAAAAAAAAAAAAACAGGAGTTGGTTTTGTGAAAGAATTAGCATTATAGCTAAACAATTAGCCAGCCTTATTAAAAACAAAGGAGAAAATACTAAAATTATTAAACTCACGACTGAAAGAGGAGAGAACACCACCAATACCAAAGAAATGCAAACGATTTTAAAAGATTATGAGCAGCTATATGCCAATAAATTAGGCAATCTAGAAGAAAAGGATGCATTCCTGGAAAACCACAAACTACCAAAACTAGAGCAGTAAGAAATAGTAAACCTGTACAGGCTGATAACCAGGGAGGAAATTGAAGCAGTCATCAGACACCTCCCAAGACACAAAACTCCAGGGCCAGATGGCTTCCCAGGGGAATTCTATCAAATGTATAAAGAAGAAACAATACCTATTATACTAAAGCTGTCCCAAAAGATGGAAAGAGATGGAGTACTTCCAAACTCGTTCTATGAGGCCAGCATCACCTTAATTCCAAAACCAGACAAAGACCCCACCAAAAAAAAAGGAGAATTCTAGACCAATATCCCTGATGAACGCAGATGCAAAAATTCTCAAGAAGATACTAGCCAATAGAATCCAGCACTACATTAAGAAGATTATTCACCATGACTAAGTGGGATTTATCCCTGGGATCCAAGACTCGTTCAATACTCCTAAAGCAATCAATGTGATTGATCATATCAGCAAGAGAAAAAACAAGAATCATATGATCCTCTCAATAGACGCAAAGGAAATATCTGACAAAGTACAGCATCCATTCCTGATCAGAACTCTTCAGAGTATATGGATTGAGGGAACATTCCTCAGCATCTGTAAAGCCATCTATGAAAAGCCCACAGCAAATATCATTCTCAATGGGGAAACATTGGGAGTCTTTCCCCTAAGATGAGGAACACGACAGGGATGTCCACTCTCACCACTGCTATTCAGGATACTACTAGAAGCCCTAGCCTCAGCAACCAGGCAACAAAAAGAAATAAAAGGCATTAAATTTGGCAAAGAAGTCAAACTCCCTCTTGACAGATGACATGGTACTGTACATATAAAACCCAAAAGACTCCACCCCAAGATTGCTAGAACTCATATGGCAATTCAGCAGTGTGGCAGGATACAAAAATCAATGCCCAGAAATCAATGACATTTCTATACACTAACAATGAGACTGAAGAAAGAGAAATTAAGGAATCAATCCCATTTACAATTGCACCCAAAAGCATAAGATACCTAGGAATAAACCTAACCAAAGAGGTAAAGGATCTCTACTCTGAAAACTACAGAACACTTCTGAAAGAAATCGAGGAAGACACAAAGAGATGGAAAAATATTCCATGTTCATGGATTACAAGAATTAATATTTTGAAAATGACAATGCTACCCAGGGCACTTACACATTTAATGTAATCCCTATCAAAATAATGTGGACTTTCTTAAGAGAGTTGGGACAAATCATCTTAAGATTGATGTGGAATCAGAAAAGACCCCGAATAGCCAGGGGAATTTTAAAAAAGAAAACCATAGCTAGGGACATCACAATGCCAGATTTCAGGATGTACTACAAAGCTGTGGTCATCAAGACAGTGTGGTACTGGCACAAAAACAGACACATAGATCAATGGAACAGAATAGAGAACCCAGAAGTCGACTCTCAACTTTATGGTCAACTAATATTCAACAAAGAAGGAAAGACTATCCACTGGGAAAAAAGACAGTCTCTGCAATAAATGGTGCTGGGAAAATTGGACATCCACATGCAGAAGAATGAAACTAGGCCACTCTCCTGCACCATACACAAAGACAAACTCAAACTGGATGAAAGATCTTAGCGTGAGACAAGATTCCATGAAAATGTTAGAGGAGAACACATGCAACACCCATTTTGAACTTGGCCACAGTAACTTCTTGCAAGATTCATCCATGAAGGCTACGGAAACAAAAGCAAAAATGAACTATTGGGACTTCATCAAGATAAGAAGCTTTTGCACAGCAAAAGAAACAGTCTATAAAACTAAAAGACAACCTACAGAAAGGGAGAAGATATTTGCAAAAGACCTATCAGAAAAAGAGCTAGTATCCAAGATCTATAAAAAACTCAACAGCAAAGAAACAAACAATCCAATCATGAAATGGGCAAAAGACATGAAGAGAAATCTCACAGAGGAAGACATAGACATGGCCAACAAGTACATGAGGAAATGCTCCGCATTACTTGCCATCAGGGAAATACAAATCAAAACCACAATGAGATACCACCTCACACCAGTGAGAATGGGGGAAATTAACAAAGCAGGAAACCACAAATGTTGGAGAGGATGCGGAGAAAGGGGAACCCTCTTGCACTTTTGGTGGGGATGTGAACTGGTGCAGCCACTCTGGAAAACTGTGTGGAGGTTCCTCAAAGAGTTAAAAATAGATCTGCCCTACGACCCAGCAATTGCACTGCTGGGGATTTACCCCAAAGATACAGTTGCAATGAAACACCGGGACACCTGCACCCTGATGTTTATAGCAGCAATGTCCGCAGTAGCCAAACTGTGGAAGGAGCCTCGGTGTCCATCAAAAGATGAATGGATGAAGAAGATGTGGTTTATGTATACAATGGAATATTACTCAGTCATTAGAAACAACAAATACGCACAATTTGCTTTGACGTGGATGGAACTTGAGGGTATTATGCTGAGTGAAATAAGTCAATCGGAGAAGGACAAACATTATGTGGTCTCATTCATTTGGGGAATATAAAAAATAGTGAAAGGGAATAAAGGGAAGTCAGAAAAAATGAGTGGGAAATATCAGAAAGACTCCTAACTCTGGGAAATGAACTAGGAGTGGTGGAAGGGGAGGTGGGCGGGAGGTGGGGGTGACTGGTCACGGGCACTGAGGTGGGCACTTGACGGGATGAGCACTGGGTTTTATTCTGTATGTTGGCAAATTGAACACTAATAAAAAATAAATTTATTTTAAAAAAAAGAGCTGATCTATGACCCAGCAATTGAACTATTGGGTACTTATCCCGAGGATACAGATGTGGTGAAAAGACGGGACACCTGCCTTCCAACGTTTATCTTATATCACCAACGTTTATCTTATATCACCAACGTACAATAGCCAAACCGTGGAAAGAACCATGATGTCCTTCAACAGATGAAGGGATAAATAAGACCACTCAAAACTCATATTACTCTGGCGTCAGAAACAATGTATACCTGTCATTGGCTCGACATGAATGGATCTGGAAGGTATTCTGCTGAATGAAATAAGTCAATTAGAGAAAAGACAATCATCGTGGGGAGCCTGGCCCAGGATTCAATCCCCAGTACTGAAATCATGTCCTGTGCTGAGGATATCACTCAACTGCTGAGCCACCCAGGTGTCCCAATAAAGACAGGCTATAAGTACTCCTTTATTCAGTTACGTCAGATTAGGGATATGTGAAAGTGACAGACGGAAATGGAAGGTACAGAGATCTCTGGGTGGCTCAGCGATTTGGAGCCTGCCTTTGGCCCAGGGCGCAATCTTGGGATCCTGGGATCGAGTCCCACTGGGCTCCTGGCATGGAGCCTGCTTCTCCCTCCTCCTGTGTCTCTGTCTCAATAAAATAGATAAATCTTTTTTAAAAATGGAAGGCAAACCTGACATATTTACACAGCTCAGATAGACAAATAAACGGAATATGTAGAGCAGCCCGGGTGGCTCAGTGGTTTAGCGCCACCTTCAGCCCAGGCTGTGATCCTGGAGACCCGGGATCGAGTCCCATGTCAGGGTCCCTGCATGGAGCCTGCTTCTCCCTCTGACTGTGTCTCTGCCTCTCTCTCTGTGTGTCTCTCATCATAAGTAAATAAAACCTTAAAACAAAAAGAAATGGATTATGTAAATAAATTAGAGAAATAACATGAAGCCTGAAGTAGAAGGTCGAATTATCTAACTTTGCTTCTAGAAGAAAATATGGAGAATGGAACACACAAAACACTTGAAGAAATGACAGTGGAGCATTTCCTTTTTTCACAACCATGTATGGTTTCTCAAGATTAGAGGACATTTTTTCGATGAACATTTTGGAAACCTATACTAGGAAAAGCCTAGTGAACAAGAAACACAATTGAGGCATTTAAATAAATAGTAGGCTGGGTATACTTGGAGTCCTAAGCCGTCTTCTGTCTTTAGAAGTTCAATACCACATAATAGTTTGTCCACATAAGAGAAGAATTCTGATTCTGACCTCCAACAGCAACTGGCTGTGTGGACTCAGACAAATCACTTTCCTTCTCCAGACCTTATTTTCCAGATCTCTCTTTGGGAATAATAACACCATCTGTCACTTGGTACAGTGAGGACTAAAGGAGATTCCACATAGCAAGTCCTCATAGCAAGTACACCATAATGATGGGCTGTGCGATTGACATGAAATCTCCCCCCTTTTACTCGACACCAGTGCATTGCTCTGTGCCAGGAGGAAATAGGTGCTGAGATTGCTGAAGGCATCAAACCCATTTATCTTGGGCTCTGGGTCCAGGGAGCCAAAGCATCTCCCAGAACTCCATCCCTACCTGGGCCGGCTATGGGGTGTTTCTCCATTCCATTTCCAGACTAGGTGCAAATGGATCCATGACCCTGTCACAGCCTCTGTACTGAGCCTCAAGGAGGTGGGCTAGTAACTGCTTCTCCAGGGATCACCTCTCCACAGGGCCTAGAAAGGAATTAGGGAAATTTGAGTGGGAGTGGAAGTACCTCCAGTGTGAGGACTGCTATCCAATGGAAGGAAGCTACACAGGAGAGTGAGGCTCAGGATAGCATCGCTATGCCTCACTTGGTGCCTGTGGACATGTCACTCTACCTCTCTGAGCAATGGTTCCTGGACCATGGGTTGTCAATGGCACTGTGCCCATGAAATGGTTAAAATGGCAATGAAGGCTGTATCATACAGTGTGCGCTGGATGAATAGACCAGGCACTGCTGTCTCAGTTCTAGGAGTGAAGCTCCTACTTTCACAAATGCACAAGCTCAGCCTCAGATTGGCCAGGTTGTATCTTGCTGGATCCACGTGTGGCCATAGCTATTCTTGCTGCTCTGTACCAAAACAACCAGCAGGGCTGGGCATCGGGGTAGACCAGGCAGGGGTTTCCTAGGCCTGAGGAGGGGTGGAGATGAGCAACAGTTATAGGCCTTTACCTGGGCCTTGTTTTCTCATTAAATCCTGAGAACTCCAAGTGAGTGCTATTGACCCCATTTAACTGCAGAGGGACCCTGGGCTCAGAAAGTTGACTCTCACTTACCAAGACTACAGTGGAGAAGGGCAATTCATATCCCCAGCTCCAGAAGGCCCTTGCCCACAGCCCCAAGTATGTTTTTGGAAGAATGTAATGAGAGGGTACAATACGGGGACATACAGTGAGTCCTTTGGCTTTAGGAGATCAATGGACCTTCCTCAATCTGGAGATAAGAGGTCAAAATACCTGCAACTCTCAGCATGGGGAGTCCTTACAAGACTCAAAGCTCTAGAGGGACAAGCTTCATGCCACCCACCCAAAAATGCCACCTCTAGTTGACAGAAGCCTTCCGTGCCTTCCTTCGGGTGGAGCACATTGGCTTCAGGATACCACAGGAGTTCCAGGGGCAGGTTGAACTTGCATGGCCTTTCTTCTACCCACTCCACAAGGTAGCACATAGAGGCTCACCTGTCTTTCTCCTGGAGGCTACAAGTTGGGCTCCAGCAATCCACCCAGGGACCTAGATCCTTAGCAGCCCATGTGGTCTTGGAGGGTCCTCTCTTTCCTTCCTGGAGGATAGTGTGTCTCTCCCTTCTGGGAAGTACTGCACTTCCTGTGCCCTGGTGCTCCAGTGTGGGTCCACATTTTGGGCCCTTTGGGCTTCCCTCTTTCTAAGTGCATTGTCTCCATTTTGCCCCCCTGGGAACATTGGGAGGCTCCTCAGCCTCCCATTCCCCCAGGGAGTACTTCTATTCCGAAGTTCTAACAGGAGTTCCATCTCTTCATTGGAACCATAGATTCCAGGGAAAGTTATTTCATGGGCAGAAAATTCATTCTCAGTCGTTCTGCTCATGTGTCCTCTGACACCCGGTGAACTCCTGACCCTCTCTGACCCTCGAATTCTTTAACTCTGACACGAGTCATTGCACTTTCACCTTCCACACCTAAAGCTCAAAGACAAGACTATATTTCATTGGAGGAAGGCCCCACTGTGGAATTAGAATCAACTACCGGTCAGGGCATCTCTTCTCAAGGAATCAGGGCTTCAGAGCCCCTGCTCTGTGCTACTCCCTCCTGCTATCTGATCCCCACAGTAACTCCCAGGGAGGCGCTGTGACCCCATTTTACTGACATAAACAGTGAGAGTCCTATGTGAGCAGACTGGAGTGACAGAAATTTGTACTCAACCCCCACCCAAAGAGGCTCACCCACCATCTCATCAATAACTGGCCCTACTTCCTGGGCTAGGGATATCAGAAGGGTCCTCAGAATAGGGTGTGGTGGACAGAGACTGATTGTGTGCTCTGTGGCTGTGGTGAAGCCTCACATTGCTCATCTGTCAAATGGGTGGTCAAGGGCTTTGTGTTGGTTATCTAATGCTTTGTAATATACCATCCCAATGTGTAGTCAGTAGATGAGAACCACATTTATTTTGTTCTGCTTTCTGAGTTCTGGCTTGAGGTGGATTTCCTCCTGATTCTCTGGTCAGCTGGAAGGGAAGCTCATGGTCTAGGATGGCCTCCATCCCATGCTCAGTGGTTTGGAGGTGTCACTGTACATGGTGGTGGTGTGGCTGGGCCCTGGGAGTCTCTTCATCCAATATGCTAGCCGGGACTTGTCCACATGACAGCTAGGGTGTGAGTGCTGCAAGAGAGAACAAGCTGCATGGTGAGGCACTTTTCACATGCAGGAAAAACTCTTCTGTACACATGATGTTTGCTCATGTCCCAGAGGCTGTAGCAGCTCACAAAAAACAAGCCTGGGTCGTAGAATGGAGCATGGGGACAGGACAAAAGGCATGACCACATGGACAAAAATGATTTGTGGCTATTGTTGCATTCTACCGTAGTGATGTGGACATAGATTTTGAGAGGGGCAAATGTAAAGCGTCAGGGTTCTAAGTAGTAATAAATAGAAGGCAAACAATCATTTACACATACAAGGGACTCAAAGCGTGTAAAATTACTATTCTCCTTCCTATCGAAGAAGTTGAGAGAGACTAAATCACTTCTCCAGACTGGCACAGCTAACTTGTGGAGGAGCTAGAATTTGCACTCAGAGTGTCTTATATCAATGCTGATGTTCATAGCTCCTGTCCACTGCAGACCTATCAGCATGTTTTAGACCAAAAGCAAATGCACGAGGTAATCAAAGCAATTCATATGCATAATGTAAGGTATCAAATATATAATGCCTGGAAATAAATCATGGAAGGAAATCAGGATCTAAGCATCTCTTCGTGCATTTCTCCCTTATAGCAATAGTCTGGAGAAACACCATCCTTGCTTCCTTCACATCCTCAGGTGAAAATTTGCTCTGACCAAAGGAAACTGTAGAAGCCTCACAGTCTTTCAGATTCCATTATCACAAAGGATAATGTGATGATGCTCCAGTTGTCTCACGGATCATGTTCAGCTGGAGGGAACCCCAAGCTCTGAGCCTGTGGTCTCATTTTCGCACTCAAAAGCCCTACAGAGTTTGGAAGAGGAGAAAAGCAGGAGATATTATTTACCCAGTAAAACAGCCCTTTTGAGGTTATGTTCCTGAGGTTTCAAGCATCTCCCTTTTGTCGTTTCACTCCATTCAGTAGAAGGTCCTTGCACATCATTTAAAGTCCAATTTACCTACTGAGGGGATCCTGGGTGGCTCATTCAGTGAAGCATCTGACTCTTGATTTCAGCTCATCATGTGCTCTTAGGAGCCTGAGATTAGCCTTTATGTTCAGTCTCACATCACGAAGCCTCACACACTAAATTTTCCTGATTCCCTGCCTCCCTCTCCTCAGCCCATTTCTTTGTCAATTTTTTGATTGGAGTTCGATTTGCCAACTTTAAGCATAACACCCAGTGCTCACCCCATCAAGTGCCGCCCTCAGTGCCCATTACCCAGTCACCCAGGCCCTCTGCCCACCTCCTCTTCCACCACCTCTTGTTCGTTTCCCAGAGTTAAGTGTCTCTCATGTTTTGTCACCCTCACTGAGATTTTCTCTCCTTTCCCTTTATTCCCTTTCACTATTTTTTATATTCCCCAAATTAATGAGACCATATAATGTTTTTCCTTCTCCGATTGACTCATTTCACTCGCATAATACCACCAGTTCCATCCACGTCAAAGCAAATGGTGGGTATTTGTCGTTTCCAATGGCTGAGTAATATTCCATTGTATTCATAGACCACATCTTCTTTATCCATTCATTCATCTTTCAATGGACAAAGATGCTCCTTCCACAGTTTGGCTTTTGTGGGCATTGCTGCTATAAACTGGGGTTCCTCAGTCCATTCATATCCAAATTGGACTTCCATCAATGAAACTACATTAAAAATAATAAATATGAACCTCAACAATAATATATATGTTAAAAATATGAAAAATAATTAAATATATAAATATATACCAATGATTGATTCTTCCAGTTATTTACCACCTGCTTGTCTGCTGCCGTTTTGTTTTCATTTTCTTTTTTATTCATAAATTTATGTTTTATTGGTGTTCAATTTGCCAACATATTAAATAACACCCAGTGCTCAGCCCGTCAAGTGCCCACCTCAGTGCCTGTCACCCAGTCACCCCCGCCTCCTGCCCACCTCCCCTTCCACAACCTCTAGTTCATTTCCCAGAGTTAGGAGTCTTTCATGTTCTGTCTCCCTTTCTGATATTTCCCACTCATTTTTTTTTCTCCTTTCCCCTTTATTCCCTTTCACTCATTTTTATATTCCCCAAATGAATGAGACCATATAATGTTTGTCCTTCTCCGAATGACTCATTTCACTGAGCATAATACCCTCCAGTTCCATCCACGTCAAAGCAAATGGTGGGTATTTGTTGTTTCTAATGGCTGAGTAATATTCCATTGTTTTAATTTTCATTTTCCTTTTGCCCTCATTCTTTAAAGCTATCTTACCTGAACATAATGTCTTTGGTTTAGAGGTGCTTTCTTTCTATACTTTTTGTCACCATTGCAGGGTCTTTTGACCTCTGTTTTTCTGAGAACTCATAGTCCTTCGAACTCATATTCTATTACGTTGAATGTGTCCTTTTCCTCTACTTTCAAGATTTTTCTTCCCCTTTCTTAGCAGATTGATTATAATGTGTCAGGGTGAGTGTTTTCCGAGTTTTGTAGATCTGAGTCACATACTTGTGAAATTTTCAGCCATTTTGCTCCCCCCACCCCACTTTCTTTTATACCAACTGCTTGTTCCTGTAAGAACTTCATGCTGTGGAAATGAAGTAGATCTCTGTGGATACAAACCTGGACCAAGCGACTTAATGCTTGGCGTAAAACCAAAATACAAAGAGTAAAAGAGTCGATTGAAAGTAACATGGGAAGAAAAGGAAAGTAACATGGAAATTCATTCCTTAAGTTGATTCAAGAAAACTTATTCCAGAGCACAGGGTTGGTTCATTCATGTATGTGTCTGCCTCCTGGATTCACCTCAGGTCATGATCTCAGGTCATCACATTATCCTAGGTTGGGCTACATACTGAAGGTGGAGCTTCCTTAATATTCTCTCTCCCTTTTCCTCTACCCCTCTACTCCTTAACTTTCTCTTTTGCTCTCTTTACAAAAAAAAGAATCATTCTTCTACTATGATCAGGATACAATACTGCAGAGAATCATACAAAGCCATATTGTTTATGCTTCATATATGATAGTCATAATTTAAGTGGTCGGTCATTAATTTATACCCAAAATATTAAAACTGCTTTTACCACTCAAATTTGGTCAGATTATAAGGGAGGTGTTGTGAAGCGAATATAAGGCCCTTATATGTGTAAAATATAAAGAACATAAAATCTCTAATTATGTTTTAATAAAGAGATCTTATTATTGAGATTAGGGTTAAATTGGTGTCATAATGCAGGATATAATTTTAAAATTTCCATATCACCCTATCCCTTGGCACACAATTCCCATGATCATACATGCCAACTTTAGTGTGGAAATTTTATCAAAAAGAACAAACAAGTCTGGAGACATTATTGTCAATGAAGTCGCCCACATATATTAATGACTGTTCCATGTTATGCATTCGCGTGTGTTTTGACAAATGCATAATATTACTTATCCAAGGACCCTAGGATCATGATATGAGCCCAAAGTAGATACCCAACCAAAGGAACCAGCTGGATGCCCACACTATTACTGCTTTTTAATTGAAATTGAGATGGCACACAAGGTTACATTAGTTTCAGGTGTACAACATAGGTCATATATAAACGATATAATACCATAATACTGTGTGGTATTATATAGGTTAATACTGTGCACACCACAAGTGTTTATACCATGTTTCCTCATACAGCACTATTACAATTTGATTGATCATATTCCCTATGCAGTACTTTTGATCTCTTTGACTTCTTCAATGGATAATGGGAAGCCTATTCCTCCCAAACCTTTTCACTGCTATTGCTATTGGCAAATGGTATATTTCCAGTAGTTAAATCTCTCCCGGATGGAATATTTTCATCCTAACTGAATAGTGGTGCATCTGGGTGGCTCCGTGGTTGAGTGTCAGCCCTAGCCTCAAGTCATGGTCCCATGGTCCTAGGATCATGTCTTACAACAGAGTCCCTGCAGGGAGTCTGCTTCATCCTCTTACTATGTCTCTGCCTCTATCATGAGATGTGTGTGTCTCTCATGAATAAATAAATAAAATCTTTTTTAAAAAACCTGATTAGGGATCCCTGGGTGGCGCAGCGGTTTGGCGCCTGCCTTTGGCCCAGGGTGCGATCCTGGAGACCTGGGATCGAATCCCACGTCAGGCTCCCGGTGCATGGAGCCTGCTTCTCCCTCTGCCTGTGTCTCTGCCTCTCTCTCTCTCTCTCTCTCTCTGTGTGTGTGTGTGACTATCATAAATAAATAAAAATTAAAAAAAAAACCTGATTAGCGAATAAATACAGTGAAGTACTATACTAAATAGAACAAAAGAGAATAATTCTAACACTGAAACAAACCTAACAAGATTATGGGTAAAATCAAGTGAAAAAAATTACAAAAGACAGGAGAGAATATGTGGATCTACAGAAACAGAAATGATATTACCAGATGAACAGAAGGTAGGAACTTTTAGTTGGGGTTCACAACAAGCTGCATGAGTGATGAGAACTCATCAATGGAATCGATGTGCAGATCAGTTCTATTCGTGCATCGAGTATGTCAGTCTACTTGAAGTTGTCTTTGACTTTTAGGGAAAATTTTATTTATTTATTTATTTATTTATTTATTTATTTATTTGAGACAGGGAGATCCTAAGAAAAGAGAAAGGCAGAGGGAAAGGTGAAGCACATTTCGAGCTGAGCGAGTCCCCAAATAGGGGATGGATCCCAGGACACTGGGACCTTGGCCTGAGCTGAAGGCTTTTCTTCATCCACCAAGAAGGATGGCCCCCCACACCTCATATGAGGCTT
This sequence comes from Vulpes lagopus, assembly GCF_018345385.1. Taxonomy (NCBI): domain Eukaryota; kingdom Metazoa; phylum Chordata; class Mammalia; order Carnivora; family Canidae; genus Vulpes; species Vulpes lagopus. The sequence continues at coordinate 69,860,978 of NC_054828.1, read as the reverse complement.
ATTAATAACTCACTACAATACATTCCTGCCCTGTATCCATATAAACAGTAATCTCTTGGTAATGCCTGAGCACCACACCCAATGCATTGATATTGCCAAGTGTGTGATGCAGGAGTTTTTCCACAGGAAGTCAATGAAGGATTCTCCAATTTCTTCTACGGAATGCTTGCCTGTTTTTGTGAATTAGAAATTGGACTTTTTTTCTTTGTCGGAGGGAATTCATATATGATAAGGAACAGTATATTTCTTAGGTGCATGGACCATTTTTGTGGGATTTGAAAGGGGAGAGTATAAACTGTGTGGTAGGGGAACTTTTTCTCACATGCAGATTTTCCTTCTTGAGTTAAGATATTCGCATTGCTCCTTCAGTGAACTTGAGAGATGTATCCCCCAAGAATAACTCATGCTTTTTCATGGGTGCAACCAGTGCTTCCTTTGAAGGCCTTTTGCTTTACTACTGTTGATCATGTGCTGTTGAATACTAGCCAGGAGAACCAATGACAAAGTACACACATGACCTGTTCTTTTATGTAAGTGCATGTCATCTCAGAAACCAGAGAAACTGGTTTGTATTCTGGAATCAGTCTCTTGCTGAAGAAAACCTCTAAAGAATAAGACAGATTCAGCAACCTGCTGTTCTCAGTCTGGAGAGCCACCGTGTTCAATGTTCCCCAGTTTTCACAGTGTGTGAAATAGGCAGTTTTCCCAGGTGAGAAAATATGTCCATGCTTCTACAATATTAGGAGGCTAGTGTATTCACTGTGTGATGTGGTCGTAAATGCATGAAGCTTAGGGTTGAATGACTGGTTTAACCCTGTACAGTGTGACAGAGTTGTGTATCCTTGTGCATGTGACCCTGAGTCAGTGAAGTGACAGACAGGGAGAATGAGACTCAGATATAGACACAGAAATACAGAAAAAGGGAGAAGGAGAGAGAAAGAATAAGAGAGTTCCCCAGGACATATATCCCAGTGACACTGAATTATGGCCTTTCTTATTATTCTCAACAATAAAAAGTCTCATAACACAGGATGTTTTATAGCCCTAACACCATGAGTGACCCAACAGTGGCAGTTCAGCCTATGCTTGGTAACCAAATGTCATCGTGTTCACTTGCCCTCTATTCATAGTGGTGCAGAGCCCCGGAATTATTCTTTTATTTTATTAAAATTCTTCTTTATGTATTTGGGAGAGAGTGAGTAAGAGAGCTGAGTGGGATAGTTAGAGAAAAAACCCTCACTGATAAAGGTGACCCACACTAGGCTTGATTTCAGGTCTCAGAAAGTCTGACCTGAAACAAAGGCAGACTCTTAATTGAGCAACTCAGACACCCCTACCTGAGTTATTACTGAGCAACATGATCAACATGCTGATGGGTACTCTGCATCCTTTTAGAGCACCCTATGATCCCTTCTGAATGAAAGTGTTGATCAGGAACATCACAGAAGAAGATCAAATAAATATTGTCAAAGTGAGCTTGAGTATCTTTGACTGAGGAACGAATGTCGCTTTCTTGGTTGCTTTCCACACAAATTCTGATGAAATTCAGACAGTGTCTATTTGACATGAAATACATCATCTTCCTGCTGGGAGGAATGCTGAGTGGTTGCCCCTTGCCAACCATTACCTTATTTGAGAGGTTGTTACCATTGATGACACCGAAGATGGTTATAAAGAATGTGATGGGATACATTCATTCAACAACAGTTTCTCCTGCTTGGTTGAGGATGTTGTAGTCACTATCCTGAGTGGACTGGAGAGACACATCCTTCAGGACCAACAATTTCCTCCAGGTGTCCTTTCACTTACTTTGGCGCCATTATCTCAAACACTATGTTGCATCTGGCTTCCTAAAGTATTTCAGAGTAGTAAAGATCGCTTTTATTCTAGGTAATACCATCTATTGATTAAAAACAATAAGAGACTTACATTTTCTAATGTTTTACACTAGATTAAGGTCCAAATGTTAGTTTCAAAAAAACACTATTTTTGATGATCACACTTGATTTGTAGGGTACTAATGGAAACAGTCACTTAATTGTGCATTGTGGGGACAAGGCATGATCGCATGTTTGGGATTCGTTCCATGTTGTGCTCCCTTCTCATAGGTAGCCTACTTCTCCTTCTAACCCTCTCCCCACTCTTGTTCTATCTTTCCATTCCTTTCCCTTTTTCTCCAATAATAAATAAATAAATAAATAAATAAATAAATAAATAAATTCCTTACCAAAAAATGCTGAACTTGTTTTGAAAATGCAAATGGACTATTCTGGCTACAGAACAATGTCTCACCAGTTAATTTGAATTATTCACATGTAAAACAAAAAGAATATGGCTTAGTACTTTTCTCCTAAGAAAGAGATACTGAGTAAAATAGAATAATGCTTCTGTTTGTTTGTTGTTGTTGTTGTTGTTGTTGTTTTGAGCAACAGAGAGAGATAGAGCACTGGAGAAGGAGAGGAAAAGGGCAAGAGAATCTTAAGAGATTCCATACGCAACACAGAGCTACACTCAAAGCTACCTCTCGTGAACATTAGAATATAACCTAGGGCAAAATCAAGAGTTAGACACTTACATGACTGAGTCAACAAGGTGTCCCTAGAATAGTGATATTTATATCCATGAATGAATTTCCATAGTACCTTCAACTGGGCCATTTATATGATGTCTTTGTACTTTCATCAGATGAAATGTTCTGGATCATTTGAGCAAGTACACAGATTTACAGGCCTTGCTATGTGTTTCTTTTGGAGGCTCTTGAATATAGACTCTTCAAAATGCACTGAAATAGAGTGATATGTTGACACCTTACTGACAGAACATGAAAAGAATGACTGATAACTTTCCAAAGCTCAAAATTTTGATCCAGTTCCTAATTGTTTGCCTAGCAGAGCCTCATGATTCAGGGAATCTGATTCACTGGGGCTTTACATAGGACATGTAATTGATCTGTACATAAAAGACCTAAGAAAGAATGTAAAATGGGGCAGCTCTGGTGGCTCAGCGGTTTAGCGCCACTTTCAGCCCAGGGCCTGATCCTGGAGACATGGGATCAAGTCCCACGTCGGGCTCCCTGCATGGAGCCTGCTTCTCCCTCTCTCTCTCTCTCTCTCTCTCTCTCTCTCTCTCTCTCTCTCTCTCTCTCTCTCTCTCCGTGTCTCTCATTAACAAATAAAAGCTTTAAAAAAAGTATATAACTGCCCATTCATATTGGGACATGTTAAAGCAGAGGGCAAACCCAAAGTATTCACTCTTGACATCATCTAAAGACTAAATTAACATGGCACTTAGTAAATGTACTCATGTGTTGGTCTATATTTTAGGTGACCACACTGCTTTCCTAAAACAAAATTAGGATCTTATATAAAGGAAGAAGACATAGAGGAAGGGGTAAGAATTTGTTATAAACTCCACCATTAGATTATAAAACCACCTTTTTATTTATAAGTGGAGTTATCCTGAAAATGCACTCCTTACAGAAAGGCAGTATCATAATACAGTCACGCAAAATGAAATACTTACAAAGCAAACTAATTAAATCACCAGGCATAAAAGTTCTAGGCATACTAGGAAATGACTTTCCATTTCATTCATGAAGGCAGGGAGGTATTGTTGAAATAGTAATTCTTTCATCTCCTGCAGTCAACCGAGCTAAACCCCAAACTGCAGACCTTACACATAAACATACATGAAAACAGAAATGAAGCCCTTAGGTGGACAACACACTCGGAGAACATTTGCAAGGGCTTTCATACAAAGAGGAGACTAGAGCAGTGAGAGGGCCAATAGGTGACATACCTTGGAAGCACCCAGGACATCTGTAAACAGTGTAAACAAAATCAACACTGAAGAAAAGATATATCTTCCTGGCAAAAGAACACGAAGATGTAGAAAATTCCTCTAGTTCAAAGAAATGAAGGTGTTGCAAGGAAAGAGGAAGCACTCAGATTCCTCTGTAGGCTTATGGATTTAAGATGAATTATCTAGAAATATACAAAGTCATTCTCACCAATTACCGGTGTACCTTGGTGCTCCTAGTTTTTTCTTAATGCTACCTGTGTTGCTCCTTCTCATCTTTGGAGTAGATACATCCTGTATGCTGCAGGTATCAAATAGCACACAGATTTTCCTAGATTCCCCACCAAAGGTTCACCACAACATGTGACCCCTTAACTGAAACCACTATTCTATGCTTCTGTGTGATTCCAGGCTGCAGAATTACTTGGGACTTTGCAAATTTAATTGTAATATTGAATGTACACCACAAGGACATGACTTGAGGTCCCATGGGTCTATTCATTTTTTTAAAATTTTTTTATTCATTTATGATAGTCACAGAGAGAGAGAGAGAGGCAGAGACACAGGCAGAGGGAGAAGCAGGCTCCATGCACCAGGAGCCTGATGTGGGACTCGATCCCGGGTCTCCAGGATTGCGCCCTGGGCCAAAGGCAGGCGCCAAACCACTGCGCCACCCAGGGATCCCCCATGGGTCTATTCATAACTGATATGTATCTGCTCTTGATTATGATTTTGCCTCCTCCATTGGAGGGAACACATACCTTCCACAAGGATTTGGTTGTGTACATGACATTCCCAGGCTACAAATCCCATTCACATAGGTAAAAGAATCAGAGCACAAAGCACAACCTAGTAATGATAAGAGGGAGCCAACAAAACAATTACCTAAACTTCTCCCAATAAATTAGGAGGTGGAAAGAAAAGATCAAACTTGTAATTAACAGCCTTTTAAATAAGTCTTCATATACCTTCCACTTGTGGTAGTACCATCCTTGTACTGCCAGGAAAGACTCCAAATGAAGAAAGATACTGATTTGTTCAAGACCTCAGGGTCATCAACAAAATTGTTTTTTTTTTTCTTCTTCTTCTTCTTCCTGGTAGGACCTCACCCAAATGCTGAACTGTTATCAATTCTTCAAAAAGGTACTTCCTGCACTGAATATTTGGTCTCCTTTCTCAGTGTGCCTATAAATCAGAGGGTTGATCAATTTCCCTCTCTCCAGAACAGTACAATGGTATTCCTGGACAATCATGGCCTAGGAGTTCACTGAAGGCCCCTTTATTTTTCCCCTGTGCCTAATCAAGACTTAAATATCTAAGATTCCCTTGTAATTCAGTTCTTTTCATTTTCTAAAGATTTTATTTATTTATCCATGAGAGAGACAGAGACATAAACACAGGCAAAAGAAGAGGCTGGGTCCCTGTAGGGACCCTGATGTGTGACATGGTAATCATGAACTCAGCCAAAGGCAGAGGATCAACCACTGAGCTATTGAACTACCCAGGTGTTCCTGTAATTCTTCTCATATACAATAAGTGGATGATCATTGGTTTTGTCCAGAGAACAAGAAAAAAAAAAGTAAAAAGGATCCACATATTTGCTCCCAAACATCGCAGAAAGAAATATAGACATTCAAAGGAAATTACACTTTTGCTAAATAATTCATTATTCATGATATTGTTTATTTAAGGAGGGGAAATTATTTTCATTCGCCCATTAAAATAGGCAAAACTTTCAGAAACTTTTGAGTTCTCTTGGTGCAAATAGACACGAGCAAGGATGGAGATTCATTCCATTCCCTTCAGTACATATTGGTTCTTTTTTTTTAATATATCTCTTTTTTAAATTTTTATTTATTTATGATAGTCACACAGAGAGAGAGAGAGAGAGGCAGAGACACAGGCAGAGGGAGAAGCGAACTCCATGCATGGAGCCCAACGCAAGAGTCGATCCTGGATCTCCAGGATCATACCATGGCCTGAAGGGGGTGCTAAACCGCTGAGCCACCTGGGCAGCCCCATACTGGTTCTTTCACTGTAAATTAGGAGGTGGAAGATATGTAAGTCTAGGAATTTCAGCACCCAGACTAGATGGCACTACCTTACTACATGCAGATATGGTATCATCTTAAAGAACTCTTAGGATATTGGAGGGAGGAGCAAGATGACGGAAGAGTAGAGTCCCCAAGTCACCTGTCCCCACGAAATTACCTAGAAAACCTTCAAATCATCCTGAAAATCTACTAATTCGGCCTGAGATTTAAAGAGAGAACAGCTGGAATGCTACAGTGAGAAGAGTTCACGCTTCCATCAAGGTAGGAAGACGGGGGGGGGGGGGGGAGAAAAAAAGAAACAAAAGGAATCCGAGGAGGAGGAGCCACGCAAGGAGCCGGGCTAAGGCCAGGGCGAGTACCCCCAGGTCAGGAAAGCCCCGTCCGGGAGAAGCAGAGCTGCACCAATCTTCCCGGACAGAAAGGGGCTCACAGTGAGTTAAAGCAAGACCCCAGGAGGGCGGGGATGCCCTCAGGCTCCCTGGGACACTAACAGACACCTGCGCCCCGGGAGAGTGCGCCGAGCTCCCTAAGGGCTGCAGCGAGCACACGGCTTGACCCGGGATCAGCTCGGAGGGGCTCAGGCGGCGGTGCCGCGGAGAGGGGGCTGCGCGGCCCGGGGAGCAGCTCAGAGGCGGTTCCGGCAGAGGAAGAGGCTCCACGTGGAGGGGACTGTGCAGCCCGGGGAGCAGCTCGGAGGGGATCCGGCGGCGGCTGCGCGGAAAGGGGGTTGCGTGGCCGGGAGCACGAATCCAACAGCGCAGGCCGGGAGCACAGGGCGCCGGGGACACAGCCCAGGATCCGACATCCCCCCGGGACAGGAAGAGGCCAGGAGGGCCCAGGACAGCAAGGACGCTCCTGCCCCAAGCTGAGCAGATCAGCGGCTGCGCCCCCGGAGCATCCAGGCCCCTGCAGACTGAGAGCGCCATAGTTACTGCGGGGGCTGACTCCAGGGCTCCAGAGCTGGCCACCACTACTGTCGTTGTTCCTCCTGGGGCCTCACGGGATAAAAAACCCCCACTGAGGCCTGCACCAGGCGGGGGCAGAGCAGCTCCCCCAAGTGCTAACACCTGAACATCAGCACAACAGGCCCTTAACCAAGGAGACCAGCTAGACGGACAAGTTCCAGGGAAAGTCAAGGGACTTAAAATATGCAGAATCAGAAGATATTCCCACGTGTTTTCTTTTTTTTTTTCTTTTTGCTTTTTGATTTCTATTTGCTTCCCCCACCCTTTTTTCTTTCTCTTTTTCTTCTCTTTTTTTCTTTTTTCTTGATTTTTTCTTTTTCATTTTTCTCTCTTCTTTCTCTCCTCTTTTTTCCTTTTCCCAAAACAACTTGTTTTTGGCCACTCTGCACTGAGCAAAATGACTAGAAGGAAAACCTCACCTCAAAAGAAAGGATCAGAAACAGTAATCTCTCCCACAGAGTTGCAAAATTTGGATTACAGTTCAATGTCAGAAAACCAATTCAGAAGCACTATTATAAAGCTACTGGTGGCTCTAGAAAAAAAAGCATAAAGTACTCAAGAGACTGCAGAATTTAGATCTAACCACGCAGAAATTAAAAAGCAATTGAATGAGACGCAACCTAAACTAGAAGTCCTAACGATGAGGGTTAACGAGGTGGAAGAACGAGTGAGTGACATAGAAGACAAGTTGATGTCAAAGAGGGAAACTGAGGAAAAAGAGACAAACAATTAAAAGATCATGAGGTTAGATTAAGGGAAATGAATGACAGCCTAAGGAAGAAAAACATACGTTTAATTGGAGTTCCCGAGGGCGCCGAAAGGGCCAGAGGGCCAGAATATGTATTTGAACAAATCATACCTGAAAAATTTCCTAATCTGGGAAGGGAAACAGGCATTCAGATCCAGGAAATAGAGAGATCCCCCCCCCTGAAATCAATAAAAACCGTTCAACACCTCAACATTTAATAGTTAAGCTTGCAAATTCCAAAGATAAAGAGAAGGTTCTTAAAGCAGCAAGAGACAAGAAATCCCTGACTTTTATGGGGAGGAATATTAGGGTAACAGCAGACCTCTCCACAGAGACCTGGCAGGCCAGAAAAGGCTGGCAGGATATATTCAGGGTCCTAAATGAGAAAAACACGCAAGCAAGAATACTTTATCCAGCAAGGCTCTCATTCAGGACAGAAGGAGATAAAGAGCTTCCAAGACAGGCAGGAACCAAAAGACTATGTGACCTCCAAACCAGCTCTGCAAGAAGTTTTAAGGGGGACTATTAAAACACCCTTTTAAGAAGAAGTCCAGTGGTACAATCCACAAAAACAGGGACTGAATAGATATCATGATGACACTAAACTCATATCTTTCAATAATAACTCTGAACGTGAACGGGCTTAATGACCCCATCAAAAGGCGCAGGGTTTCAGACTGGATAAAAAAGCAGGACCCATCTATTTGCTGTTTACAAGCAACTCATTTTAGACAGAAGAACACCTACAGCCTGAAACTAAAAGGTTGGAGAACAATTTATCATTCAAATGGTCCTCAAAAGAAAGCAGGGGTAGCCATCTTTATATCAGATAAACTAAAATTTACCCCAAAGACTGTAGTGAGAGATGAAGGGGGACACTATATCATACTTAAAAGATCTGTCCAACAAGAGGACTTAACAATCCTCAATATATATGCCCCAAATGTGGGAGTTGCCAAATATATCAATCAATTACTAACCAAAGTGAACACATACTTAGATAATAATACACTTATACTTGGTGACTTCAATCTAGCGCTTTCTACACTCGATAGGTCTTCTTTTTTTTTTTTTCGATAGGTCTTCTAAACACAACATCTCCAAAGAAACGAGAGCTTTAAATGATACACTGGACCAGATGGATTTCACAGATATCTACAAAACTTTACATCCAAACTCAACTGAATGCACATTCTTCTCAAATGCACATGGAACTTTCTCCAGAATAGACCACATACTGGGTCACAAATCAGGTCTGAACCAATACAAAAATATTGGGATCGTCCCCTGCAGATTCTCAGGCCATAATGCCTTGAAATTAGAACTAAATCAGAACAAGAAGTTTAGAAGGACTTCAAAGATGTGGAGGTTAAGGACCATCCTGCTCAAAGATGAAAGGGTCAACTAGGAAATTAAGGAAGAATTGAAAAGATTCATGGAAACTAATGAGAATGAAGATACAACCGTTCAAAATCTTTGGGATGCAGCAAAAGCAGTCCTGAGGGGGAAATACATCACAATACAAGCATCCATTCAAAAACTGGAAAGAACTCAAATTCAAAAGCTCACCTTACACATAAAGGAGCTAGAGAAAAAGCAGCAAATGGAACCCAAGCCCAGCAGAAGAAGAGAGTTAATTAAAATTCGAGCAGAACTAAATGAAATCGAGACCAAAAGAACTGTGGAATGGATCAACAGAACCAGGAGTTGGTTCTTTGAAAGAATTAATAAGATAGATAAACCATTAGCCAACCTTATTAAAAAGAAGAGAGAGAAGACTCAAATTAATAAAATCATGAATGAGAAAGGAGAGATCACTACCAACACCAAGGAAATACAAATGATCTTAAAAACATATTATGAACAGCTATACGCCAATAAATTAGGCAATCTAGAAGAAATGAAGCATTCCTGGAAAGCCACAAAATACCAAAACTGGAGGAGGAAGCAATAGAAAACCTGAACAGGCCAATAACGAGGAAATTGAAGCAGTCATCAAAAACCTCCCAAGACACAAGAGTCCAGGGCCAGATGGCTTCCCAGGGGAATTCTATCAAACGTTTAAAGCAGAAACCATACCTATTCTACTAAAGCTGTTTGGAAAGATAGAAAGAGATGGAGTACTTCCAAATTCGTTCTATGAGGCCAGCATCACCTTAATTCCAAAACCAGATAAAGACCCCACTAAAAAGGAGAATTACAGACCAATATCCCTGATGAACATGGATGCAAAAATTCTCAACAAGATACTAGCTAATAGGATCCAACAATACATTAAGAAAATTATTCACCATGACAAAGTAGGATTTATCCCCGGGACACAAGGCTGTTTCAAACTCTAAAACAATCAGTGTGATTCATCATATCAGCCAGAGGAAAACCAAGAACCATATGATCCTCTCATTCGATGCAGAGAAAGCATTTGACAAAACACAGCATCCATTTCTGATCAAAAGACTTCAGAGTGTAGGGATAGAGGGAATATTCCTCAACATCTTAAAAGCCATCTACGAAAAGCCCACAGCAAGTATCATTCTCAATGGGGAAGCACTGGGAGCCTTTCCCCTAAGATCAGGAACAAGACAGGGATGTCCACGCTCACCACTGCTATTCAACATAGTACTGGAGGTCCTCGCCTCAGGAATCAGACAACAAAAAGACATTAAAGGCATTCAAAGTGGCAAAGAAGATGTCAAACTTTCCCTCTTTGCCAATGACATCATACTCTATAGAGAAAACCCAGAAGAAAAAAAGAAAAGAAAAGAAAACCCAAAAGATTCCACCCCAAGATTGCTAGAACTCATGCAGCAATTTGGTAGCGTGGCAGGATACAAAATCAATGCCCAGAAATCAATGGCATTTCTATACACTAACAATGAGACTGAAGAAAGAGAAATTAAGGAGTCAATCCCATTTACAATTGCACCCAAAAGCATAAGATACCTAGGAATAAACCTAACCAAAGAGGTAAAGGATCTATACCCTAAAAACCATAGAACACTTCTGAAAGAAATTGAGGAAGACACAAAGAGATGGAAAAATATTCCATGCCCATGGATTGGAAGAATTAATATTGTGAAAATGTCAATGTTACCCAGGGCAATTTACACGTTTAATGCAATCCCTATCAAAATACCATGGACTTTCTTCAGAGAGTTAGAACAAATTATTTTAAGATTTGTGTGGAATCAGAAAAGACCCCGAATAGCCAGGGGAATTTTAAAAAAGAAAACCATAGCTGGGGGCATCACAATGCCAGATTTCAGGTTGTACTACAAAGCTGTGGTCATCAAGACAGTGTGGTACTGGCACAAAAACAGACACATAGATCAATGGAACAGAATAGAGAACCCAGAAGTGGACCCTGAAATGTATGGTCATCTAATATTCGATAAAGGAGGAAAGAGTATCCATTGGAAGAAAGACAGTCTCTTCAATAAATGGTGCTGGGAAAATTGGACATCCACATGCAGAAGAATGAAACTGGACCACTCTCTTTCACCATACACAAAGATAAACTCAAAATGGATGAGAGATCTAAATGTGAGACAAGATTCCATCAAAATCCTAGAGGAGAACACAGGCAACACCCTTTTTGAACTTGGCCACAGTAACTTCTTGCAAGATACATCCACGAAGGCAAAAGAAACAAAAGCAAAAATGAACTATTGGGACTTCATCAAGATAAGAAGCTTTTGCACAGCAAAGGATACAGTCAACAAAACTAAAAGACAACCTACAGAATGGGAGAATATATTTGCAAATGACATATCAGATAAAGGGCTAGTTTCCAAAACCTATAAAGAACTTATTAAACTCAACACCAATGAAACAAACAATCCAATCATGAAATGGGCAAAAGACATGAAGAGAAATCTCACAGAGGAAGACATGGACATGGCCAACATGCACATGAGAAAATACTCTGCATCACTTGCCATCAGGGAAATACAAATCAAAACCACAATGAGATCCCACCTCACACCAGTGAGAATGGGGAAAATTAACAAGGCAGGAAACAACAAATGTTGGAGAGAAAAGGGAATCCTCTTACACTGTTGGTGGGAATGTGAACTGGTGCAGCCACTCTGGAAAACTCTGTGGAGATTCCTCAAAGAATTAAAAATAGACCTGCCCTATGACCCAGCAATTGCACTGTTGGGGATTTACCCCAAAGATTCAGATGCAATGAAACATCGGGACACCTGCACCCCGATGTTTCTAGCAGCAATGTCCACAATAGCCAAACTGTGGAAGGAGCCTCGGTGTCCATCGAAAGATGAATGGATAAAGAAGATGTGGTTTATGTATACAATGGAATATTACTCAGCAATTAGAAACGATAAATACCCACCATTTGCTTCAACGTGGATGGAACTGAAGAGTATTATGCTGAGTGAAATAAGTCAATCGGAGAAGGACAAGCAGTGTATGTTCTCATTCATTTGGGGAATATAAATAATAGTGAAGGGAATATAAAGGAAGGGAAAAGAAATGTTGGGAAATATCAGGAAGGGAGACAGAACATAAAGACTCCTAACTGGGAAACGAACTAGGGGTGGTGGAAGGGGAGGAGGGCGGGTGTTGGAGGGGAATGGGTGACGGGCACTGAGGCGGACACTTGACGGGATGAGCACTGGGTGTTTTTCTGTATGTTGGTAAATTGAACACCAATAAAAATTAATTTAAAAAAAAAGAAAGAAAGATGAATGGATAAAGAAGTTGTGGTTTATGTATACAATGGAATATTACTCAGCCATTAGAAACGACAAATACCCACCATTTGCTTCGACGTGGATGGGACTGGAGGGTATTATGCTGAGTGCAGTAAGTCAATCCGAGAAGGACAAACAGTGTATGTTCTCATTCATTTGGGGAATATAAATAATAGTGAAAGGGAATATAAGGGAAGGGAGAAGAAATGTGTGGGAAATATCAGGAAGCGAGACAGAACATAAAGACTCCTAACTCTGGGAAACGAACTAGGGGTGGTGAAAGGGGAGGAGGGCGGAGGGTGGGGGGGAATGGGTGACAGGCACTGAGGGGGACACTTGATGGGATGAGCACTGGGTGTTTTTCTGTATGTTGGTAAATTGAACACCAATAAAAATTAATTTATTTAAAAAAAGATACTAGCCAATAGTATCCAACAATACATTAAGAAAATTATTCACCATGACCAAGTAGGATTTATTCCCAGGACACAAGGCTGGTTCACCACTTGTAAAACAATCAATGTGATTCATCATATCAGCAAGACAAAAACCAAGAACCATATGATCCTCTCATTCGATGCAGAGAAAGCATTTGACAAAACACAGCATCCATTCCTGATCATAACTCTTCAGAGTGTTGGGATAGAGGGAACTTTCCTCAACATCCTAAAAGCCATCTACGAAAAGCCCACAGCAAATATCATTCTCAATGGGGAAGCACTGGGAGCCTTTCCCCTAAGATCAGGAACAAGACAGGGATGTCCACTCTCACCACTGCTATTCAACATAGTACTGGAAGTCCTCGCCTCAGGAATCAGACAACAAAAAGACATTAAAGGCATTCAAAGTGGCAAAGAAGATGTCAAACTCTCCTTCTTCGATGACATGATACTCTACATATAAAATCCAAAACCCTCCACCCCAAGATTGCTAGAACTCATACAGCAATTTGGCAGCATGGCAGGATACAAAATCAATACCCAGAAGTCAGTGGCATTTCTATACACTAACAATGAGACTGAAGAAAGAGAAATTAAGGAGTCAATCCCATTTACAATTGCACCCAAAAGCATAAGATACCTAGGAATAAACCTAACCAAAGAGGTAAAGGATCTATACCCTAAAAACCATAGAACACTTCTGAAAGAAATTGAGGAAGACACAAAGAGATGGAAAAATATTCCATGCCCATGGATTGGCAGAATTAATATTGTGAAAATGTCAATGTTACCCAGGGCAATTTACACGTTTAATGCAATCCCTATCAAAATACCATGGACTTTCTTCAGAGAGTTAGAACAAATTATTTTAAGATTTGTGTGGAATCAGAAAAGACCCCGAATAGCCAGGGGAATTTTAAAAAAGAAAACCATAGCTGGGGGCATCACAATGCCAGATTTCAGGTTGTGCTACAAAGCTGTGGTCATCAAGACAGTGTGGTACTGGCACAAAAACAGACACATAGATCAATGGAACAGAATAGAGAATCCAGAAGTGGACCCATGACCTTATGGTCAACTAATATTCAACAAAGTAGTAAAGACTACCACTGGAAAAAAAGACAGTCTCTTCAATAAATGGTGCTGGGAAAATTGGAAATCCACATGCAGAATAATGAAACTAGACCATTCTCTTTCACCATACACAAAGATAAACTCAAAATGGATGAAAGATAAGTCAGTCGGAGAAGGACAAACATTATATGTTCTCATTCATTTGGGGAATATAAATAATAGTGAAAGAGAATATAAGGGAAGGGAGAAGAAATGTGTGGGAAATATCAGAAAGGGAGACAGAACATAAAGACTCCTAACTCTGGGAAACGAACTAGGGGTGGTGGAAGGGGAGGAGGGCAGGGGGTGGGGGTGAATGGGTGATGGGCACTGAGGGGGGCACTTGACGGGATGAGCACTGGGTGTTTTTCTGTATGTTGTTAAATTGAACACCAATAAAAAAATAAATTTGGGATCCCTGGGTGGCGCAGCGGTTTGGCACCTGCCTTTGGCCCAGGGCGCGATCCTGGAGACCTGGGATCGAATCCCACATCGGGCTCCTGGTGCATGGAGCCTGCTTCTCTCTCTGCCTGTGTCTCTCTGCCTCTCTCTCTCTGTGTGTGACTATCATAAATAAATAAAAATTTAAAAAAAATAAAATAAATTTATTATAAAAAATGAATGGATAAAGAAGATGTGGTTAATGTATACAACAGAATATCACTCAGCTATTAGAAATGACAAATACCCACCATTTGCTTCAACGTGGATGGAACTGGAGGCTATTATGCTGAGTGAAATGAGTCAATAAGAGAAGGACAAACATTATATGTACTCATTGATTTGGGGAATATTAATAATAGTGAAATTTAATAGAAGGCACAGGAGAAGAAATGGGTAGGAAATATCAGAAAGGGAGACAGAACATAAAGACTCCTAACTCTGGGAAATGATCTGGAAAAGAACTCTTAGGATATTACCCACGTTTTTCACCACCAAGTTAAGGCAAATGTTCTGCAAATAGTCCTAGCAGCCTCTCCCTGCCTTTCAACAGGAGATGTTTCTGAAGAAAGAGTCAAATATGAAAAACTATCCTGACACATCACTGAAAGGGAACTTATGTCTATTTAAAACAGAGCAATGAAATTCTAGGAAATTCAACATTTAATTACATTTTTTAAAAATTCAGAATTCGATAAAATAAGAAGGCTCTCAAACAGCCTCCTCAGAGATCTTCTGGAAGCAGTCAGTCTTAGGAAAAGGTAGTTGATCCAAAACTTATAAAATAGGTAAATGACGATAGATATAGGGCAGCTTCCACCCAAGATAATGGACCAAGATTCTCATCGAAATCTTTCTCCATTTTCTATCCTCTCAGTAAAAATAATTATTCTCACTTTCCACAGACCCCTTGTGGCCCTTCACCCAGAATGACCCCTATCACCCCTTTTCTTCTTCTTCTTATACTTTTTATACTAATTATAATCATTGTTAGGTCAGAACATAGCCAAACAGGTGCCATGGCTCCCTTTCTGACTGTTGGATATGCCATTCATCAATGAAGCTCGAAGTAGATCCCTCAGGGAAAATTGGATTGCATCCAATGAAATGAATCACCAAGGCTGGAATTTCTAACTTATATGTGTTTCCAAATAGGACCACTTTTGTTTGTTCAGGCACAGTACCCGAAGGAATTAGTGTTTATGCGAAAGATTAGAAAAGTGTTCCCATGGGTGGAGATTGCACATCAGAAAGCCTGTATAACAGTGACCTCCAATTTTGGTAATTGGTCACATGTTACTGATGATACAATGTATGTCCGACAAGGAATATGGATCCATCAGATCGTATCGTCATGAATAGTGACAAACTGTCACATTGCCCTAGATTTCTCAGTGGGTGGGTGTAGTGTCGTGTCTATCATTGTTAACACCTTCTGTGCTGGGACCAATAAAATCAAAGGGCAGAACAGGATGTGAGGTGCCGTACAGAAGAACTTGTCTAGCTTTCAGGTTGATTCTCATGACTTCCAGGAATTGATTCTTGGTCTGGGCTGGCCAAATGCGGTTCCTCAGTATGAGGAACAATTTCTTGAATCTTGACTTGTTCTTTGTTTGCTTGCTTGCTTGCTTGCTTGCTTTCATAGTGGTCATAGTCCTGGTACTTTGCCTTCTATCTGGAGCCTTAAGAGATACTATAGAGATGTTCTCGCATGAATTGAATGGTCAAGAAGATTTTATACTTCCGGTGAATATGAAGATGACTAGATCATGTGCAGCAGGAAAGCAGGGTCACCCCCTCACAAGTGAGAAAAGAACCAAAATCGGGGACTGTGAATGGAAGATACAAATTGGCAATGGACTGACTACAGATAAACTTGGACTCTGGTGTGAAGTTATCAGCAACCTGCCAAGGATACCAACAGATAATCTATAGTTTCCCATTTGTAGGAATTCAGAACAGTATCTTGAGCAAGCATCCCAAAGAGGCAACCAATAACTTCTCATAATTGTTCTAGTCGGGGCATGATTTGTCCCTGAGACAGTCCTTGATTGGTCTATCTTGGCAACAAACTACTACCAGTTAAAAGAGCCCAAACTATGACATAGGATGCCCTGAAGGAAGGGTGGACAAGAATTTTTACACTGCGGAGCTAAGAGGTGACACCTTACTCCCATGATACAGGGGAGAGGGCCTGAAAAGACGAGGCAATAAGAAGATAGATGAGTTGGAAATGGAAAGCATGGTGGAAGGAGAGGGAAGGAGAGCAATAGACGAAGGATAAGAAGGTCAACCACCATTTTTGCTATTTAGGCTCCCAGTGTGGATGAGACAGAGAAGTGATCTGGTCAGTCCCAGATTTTCCAGACCACGTATGTAGAACAGAATATTTACCAGAGATGTTTGAAATATGGTGACAACTGCAAGTCCAAAAGGTAAAAAATGAGCACTCAGCATGTACCATGCTCTGCTTGCAGACTAGCTACTTAAGACCCCGCAGGATATTGGACAGATTGTAAGTGAAACAACTTTTGGGACAACAACATTCCTGAAGTTCAAATAGATCTGTTATCTCCTTGCGGATGTGGGCCATCAAACCCCATATCTTGGAGATAACAAAGGACATAGTATACACATGATTCAATGGAAGATACCATAGAGATTCATTCACTGAGTTGATTCAAGATTAATTATTCTAGCGACATGTGGGTGGCTTTGTCAGTTAAGTGTCTAACTCTTGATTTTTACTTAGGTCATGATCTGCGGGTCCTGAAGTCGAGTCCCATGTTGGACTTCACATTGGCTATGGTGGCTACTAAAGATACTCTCTTTCCCTCTGCCCTTCCTCTCTTTCTGCTCTCTCTTCCTGTCTTAAACATAATAAAATGAATCATTATTCTACTTTATTCAGTATGGCATACCTAAGGGCAACATAATAAGGCATACTATTTTTGTTTCATGTGAGTACATTTTAATTTTCTGATGAGTCATTAGTTTATGAACACAGTAGTAAAATTTAATTTCCTTTTTTTATTTTTTATTTTTTTATTTTTTTTATTTACCATTTCATTTATTGCTGTTTAATTTGCCAACATACAGAATAACACCCAGTGCTCATCCCGTCAAGTGCCCCCCTCAGTGCCCTTCACCCATTCCCACCCCCCACCCCCTGCCCTCTTCCCCTTCCACCAACCCTAGATCCTTTCCCAGTGTTAGGAGTCTTTATGTTCTGTCTCCCTTTCTGATATTTCCCACACATTTCTTCTCCCTTCCCTTATATTCCCTTTCACTATTATTTATATTCCCCAAATGAATCAGAACATATAATGTTTGTCCTTCTCCGACTGACTTATTTCACTGAGCATAATACTCTCCAGTTCCATCCACATTGAAGCAAATGGTGGCTATTTGTCATTTCTAATGGCTAATATTCCATTGTATACATAAACCACATCTTTATCCATTCATCTTTCGATGGACACCGAGGCTCCTTCCACAGTTTGGCTACTGTGGACATTGCTCCTAGAAACATCGGGATGCAGGTGTCCCGGCGTTTCATTGCAACTGTATCTTTGGGGTAAATCCCCAACAGTGCAATTGCTGGGTCGTAGGGCAGGTCTATTTTTAACTCTCTGAGGAACCTCCACACAGTTTACCGGAATGGCTGCACCAGTTCACATTCCCACCAACAGTGTAAGAGGGTTCCCTTTTCTCGACATCCTCTCCAGCATTTGTGGTTTTCTGCCTTGTTAGTTTTCCCCATTCTCACTGGTGTGAGGTGGTGTATCTCATTGTGTTGTTTTTTTTTTAATTTTTTTTTAAATTTTATTTATTTATGATAGGCACACAGTGAGAGAGAGAGAAGCAGAGACACAGGCAGAGGGAGAAGCAGGCTCCATGCACCGGGAGCCCGATGTGGGATTCGATCCCGGGTCTCCAGGATCGCGCCCCGGGCCAAAGGCAGGCGCCAAACCGCTGCGCCACCCAGGGATCCCTCATTGTGGTTTTGATTTGTATTTCCATGATGGCATCTGATGAAGAGCATTTTCTCATGTGCGTGTTGGCCATGTCTATGTCTTCCTCTGTGAGATCTCTCTTCATGTCTTTTGCCCATTTCATGATTGGATTATTTTTTTCTTTGGTGTTGAGTTTAATAAGTTCTTTATAGATCTTGGAAACTAGCCCTTTATCTGATACGTCATTTGCAAATCTCTTCTCCCATTCTGTAGGCTGTCTTTTAGTATTGTTGACTGAATCCTTTGCTGTGCAAAAGCTTCTTATCTTGATGAAGTCCCAATAGTTCATTTTTGCTTTTCTTTCTTCTGCCCTTGTGGAGTGTCTTGTAAGAAGTTACTCTGGCTGAGTTCAAAACGGGTGTTGCCTGTGTTCTCCTCTAGGATTTTGATGGAATCTTGTCTCACATTTAGATCTTTCATCCATTTTGAGTTTATCTTTGTGTATAGTGAAAGAGAATGGTCTAGTTTCATTCTTCTGCATGTGGATGTCCAATTTTCCCAGCACCATTTATTGAAGAGACTGTCTTTCTTCCAATGGATACTCTTTCCTCCTTTATCGAATACGAGTTGACCATAAAGTTCAGGGTCCACTTTTGGGTTCTCTATTCTGTTCCATTGATCTATGTGTCTGTTTTTGTGCCAGTACCACACTGTCTTGATGACCACAGCTTTGTAGCACAACCTGAAATCTGGCATTGTGATGCCCCCAGCTATGGTTTTCTTTTTTAAAATTCCCCTGGCTATTCGGGGTCTTTTCTGATTCCACACAAATCTTAAAATAATTTGTTCTAACTCTCTGAAGAAAGTCCATGGTATTTTGATAGGGATTGCATTAAACGTGTAAATTGCCCTGGGTAACATTGACATTTTCACAATATTAATTCTGTCAATCCATGAGCATGAAATATTTTTCCATCTCTTTGTGTCTTCCTCAATTTCTTTCAGAAGTGTTCTATAGTTTTTAGGGTATAGATCTTTTACCTCTTTGGTTAGGTTTATTCCTAGGTATCTTATGCTTTGGGGTGCAATTGTAAATGGGATTGACTCCTTAATTTCTCTTTCTTCAGTCTCATTGTTAGTGTATAGAAATGCCACTGACTTCTGGGCATTGATTTTGTATCCTGCCACACTGCCAAATTGCTGTATGAGTTCTAGCAATCTTGGGGTGGAATCTTTTGGGTTTTCTATATAGAGTATGATGTCATTGGCAAAGAGGGAGAGTTTGACATCTTCTTTGCCACTTTGAATGCCTTTAATGTCTTTTTGTTGTCTGATTCCTGAGGCTAGGACTTCCAATACTATGTTGAATAGCCGTGGTGATAATGGACATCCCTGTCTTGTTCCTGATATTAGGGGAAAGGCTTCCAGTGCTTCCCCATTGAGAATGATATTTGCTGTGGGCTTTTCGTAGATGGCTTTTAAGATGTTGAGGAAAGTTCCCTCTATCCCTACACTCTGAAGAGTTTTGATCAGGAATGGATGCTGTGTTTTGTCAAATGCTTTCTCTGCATTGAATGAGAGGATCATATGGTTCTTGGTTTTCCTCTTGCTGATATGACGAATCACACTGATTGTTTTACGAGTTTGAACCAGCCTTGTGTCCCGGGAATAAATCCTACTTTGTCATGGTGAATAATTTTCTTAATGTATTGTTGGAGCCTATTGGCTAGTATCTTGTTGAGAATTTTTGCATCCATGTTCATCAGGGATATCGGTCTGTAATTCTGCTTTTTGCTGGGGTCTTTGTCTGGTTTTGGATTAAGGTGATGCTGGCCTCATAGAACGAATTTGGAAGTACTCCACCTCTTTCTATCTTCCCAAACAGCTTTAGTAGAATAGGTATGGTTTCTTCTTTAAACGTTTGATAGAATTTCCCAGGGAAGCCATCTGGCCCTGGCCTTTTTTGTCTTGGGAGGTTTTTGATGACTGCTTCAATTTCCTCCCTGGTTATTGGCCTGTTCAAGTTTTCTATTTCTTCCTGTTCTAGTTTTGGTAGTTTGTGGCTTTCCAGAGATGCGTCCATTTCTTCTAGATTGCCTAATTTATTGGCGTATAGCTGTTCATAATATGTTTTTAAAATCGTTTGTATTTCCTTGGTGTTGGTAGTGATCTCTCCTTTCTCATTCATGATTTTATTAATTTGAGTCTTCTCTCTCTTCTTTTTCATCAGGCTGGCTAATGGTTTATCTATCTTATTAATTCTTTCAAAGAACCAACTCCTGGTTCTGTTGATCCGTTCCACAGTTCTTTTGGTCTCAATTTCGTTGAGTTCAGCTTGAACTAGGGGAAAAAACATTCCTTTCTGGCAAGAAATAACCAGTTAAATGCAGCACTAGTAGTTAGTATATAGGCTACTTTCCCATTCCCCCCCTCCCACCCACCCCTCAGCATTCCATCTCCTGCCCCCAAATCTACTCAGTTAAAGTCTCTAGGTCTAAGTGGTCCGCAGTTTGGAACCTGGGTTCTTGCTGATGGATTTCTGCAAATTGCTGATGTTGAAATTCTATAAGGAGGCAGCTCCCACAGGCTGGAACTGGCCAAGTGGCTGTGGTGCTGGGCCACCCGTCCCACTCCACTGAGTGCCAAAGTGGGGAGCTGGAAAACCGTACTGCTGTGGGAGGTACATAGACTTGGTGAAGTGAGCTAGAGAGGTATCTGATGTTGCAGAGATGGGGGCAGAACCACCCAGATTTGAGGTCATGGAGATGCACAGCTGACCAGGTGCGGAGAACTTTCTTGCCATTCCAGGGCCCTCATAATTCATGTGTCCTTTGCTTCCTCTTCTGCCTGAGAGATTCATGGCATCTCGGGCCCAATTGTCTACGAACTTGTGCAGGTCATCTGTGAATGTGCCCTTCCTGCTGGATGTAATGGCAGGAGGCTGAGCTGGGGCAAGCTTCGCTGTTCACTGTTCTCCCGACAGTGTTTGTGCTGCTGGTCCCTTGACCTGGAGCAGAAAGGCTTGGGACTGAAATGGCACCATCACTGGTAAAGGCTGAGTAGAGGTTGTCACTGGAGGGAGATGGCTTAAGGGGCTGTAACAGCTGATTTGACCCAGTCTCAGGGATGTTGCCAGGAGGGTGGAGGGTCTGCTGGGCCGGCAAAACTGAAGCAGCACTCTGACCAGACAGGTTACCTGAAAGCTGGGGACTTTTATTCCCCAAGGAACTGCTGCAACTAGACTTGCTGCCTTTGCTTTTAGTGGGTCGCCTTCTTCTCCCTGAAAGGGGGGCAGCTGGAGGGATAATGACAGCATGGGGAACCTTTCCCAGTTTGGTATACAAAGATTCAATTTCATGCTTCTGGCGACTCTGCATGTCTTGAATGTCGAGGGTGGCCTGTGATTGACAGAAAGAGAAAGTTTTTGGACACAGATCTGGCCCATGATTCTGAAGAGTTGTTTCAGGATCTCAGTCAACTTCAAGAGGTTTGGTTAGCTGAAGCACAAGTTCCTGACGATGAACAGTTTGTCCCAGATTTCCAGTCTGATAACTGCGCAGAATATAGTTAATGGAAGATTCCAGTTAATTGTGGCTTCACCAAACATGTTGTCAATTTTGTGTCTACTTCTAAGTTGACACTGGGTGGTCACAGTGTGACCTGATTTACTCTTGTGTTTTGCATAGTTGTCAGGACTTTATCTTTCAGAGAGGAGTAAGAACTTTTTCTTCAAAAGGTAAAAAAAAAAAATTCCCCTAGTGTCTCACTGCCATGAGACAGTTCTGACTCATCCACCCTGAGTGAGGGCCCAACAAGCACACTCTTTCCTCTAAAGCAAAGGGCCAACAGTTTCCTGGTTCCCCATCGACCTGTCCTCCCTCTCGCACCCACTTCCCAAGGGAAATCCTCAGTCTCATTCGAAGTAGTCACCGGCTGTGTCACAAGCCACCTTCTGTCTACTAAAAGGAGTAAGGAAGATGGACAAACATGAACCAGCCCGACAGATGGCACCTCCGCACGGAGGGGTTGGGGGGTGGGGCCCTCCCCGGACAAAACGTGACTCTGAGCTTGAAAACATGAAAGGGCAGAAGCTTCCGCCCCGGGCCCACCACCGCCCACACCCACCCCCGCAGGCCCGCTCAGTCGGAAGAGCACTCAACTTTTGATTGCAGTCAGGCTTGTGAGTTCGAGCCCTACGTTGGGTCTAGAGATGATGAAAAATGAAGGAACGAACTCTCAATAACTTAAGTACGAATGGGGCGCCTGGGTGGCTCAGCGGTTGCACCTCCAGGGATCCCCGGGTGGCTCAGCGGTTTAGCGTCTGCCTTCAGCCCAGGGCCTGATCCTGGAGACCCAGGATCGAGTCCCACGTCAGGCTCCCTGCATAGAGTCTGCTTCTCTCTCTGCCTGTGTCTCTGTCTCTGTGTCTCTCATGAATAAATAAATAAAATATAAAAAATAAAAAAAAGAGAAAGAAACGACTACAACATTCCATGTAGGTGACGTCTATTTTTCTTTTTACCACAACTGGGAAAACAAAACAAAACAAAACAAACAAAAACAACAACAAGACCCCCGCCCACCACCACCACCACCACCACCCCACCCTGTCCTTGGCTCAGCGTAAGGGAATTCCTGGGTCAGGTTGAAAGAGGGGGAGGGGGTGATATCCTGTCGTCCGCAGTATGGAAAACCAGGGTTCAGCAACCTGGAATTGTTTCCTCTTCCTCACCAGGTAGACAGACGTGGTCACTGTCATCATCCCTGCAAAAGCAAGGCAAGAGGGAAGAACCTCAGCATTTCCAAGCACCTTGTAGGGGCACCTGGGAGGCTCGCTGGGGTTAAGCAGCTGACTCTCGGTTTCGTCCGCCAGGAGGTGGCACTCTTGACTCGCCCAGTGAGGCCGTGGTGACCTCTGGAAGGAAGGTATCAGGCTCAGGGTTTCCGAGGGGCTCCGCTGGCTCCCCGAGAAGTGGATCTGAGTGTCTCCAGGCTGTCTGATCCTATCTGAGTCTTAGGATGCGATTCCAGGGGCCCGTGGCCCGCTGGGTCAGTAAAGAGCACGACTCTTGACCTCCAGGTCATGAGTCCGAGCCCTACGTTGGGAGTAGAGATCACTCTGAAAAATAAACCTGGGGGGGGGGGGCGGGGGGCGGCGGAGGAAGAGAAGAGAAAAGAAAAACAGATGCCATTGCACTCAAGGAAGGCAGGCCTTGGTGATACAAGGGATTCTTCCAACAGTAGCCGGTTACAATGAGAACGTATTCCCACAGAACAGACCTCACGCAGATGATTGGCAATTGCCATAAAAGAAAGATAACTCATTAGAAAAAGAGAGAGAAAGAAAAGAAAAGAAAAAAAGAAAGAAAAGAAAAGAAAAGAAAAGAAAGAAAAGAAAAGAAAAGAAAGAAAAGAAAAGAAAAGAAAAGAAAAGAAAAGAAAAGAAAAGAAAGAAAAGAAAAGAGATAACTCACTGAGAGTTTCTGAACACTGATGGGTCACAGGTAGGGAGAAAAGATAAGGATTTTAAAGATTTTTTTTTCTTTAGATTTTATGTATTTATTCATGAGAGATACAAACACACAGAGAGATAGAGAGAGAGAGAGAGAGAGAGAGATTGAGAGAGAGAGAGAGAGAGAGAGAGAGAGAGAATGGCAGAGACACAGGCAGAGGGAGAAGCAGGCTCCATGCAGGGTCTCCAGGATCACGGCCTGGGCTGAAGGCAGCGCTAAACCGCTGAGCCACCCGGGCTGCCCAAGGATAAGGATTTTAATTTGTTTACAATCTCACACGTTCCTAAAATTTCTCTAAGGTATAGATATCTCTACAAAGTTTCCTTCAAACTGGAAGAGCAAACATGAGGGGATCAGCAGTGATTTGAACAAGAGTCCTTTAAAAATGGTCATCAGGATGCCTGGGTGGTTCAGTGGTGGGAGCGGCTGCCTTTGGCTCAGGGTGTGATCCTGGAGTCCCGCATGGGTCTCTCCCTGCAGAGCCTGCTCCTCCCTCTGCCTGTGTCTCTGCCTCTCTCTCTCTCATTGTGTCTCTCGTGAATAACTAAATAAAATCTTTAAAAAACAAAAACAAAGAAACCAGTCATCATTGTCTTTCGCTCTTTTCAGTTCCATGTTGTTCCTTTTAGTTCTGTTTTTTTAAGATTTTATTCATGTATGAGAGAGAGAGAGAGAGAGAGAAACAGGCTCCATGCAGGGAGCCTGATGCGGGACTCCATCCGGGGACTCCGGGGTCACGCCCTAAGCCCAAGGCAGAGGCTCCACCGCTGAGCCACCCAGGCGTCCCTGGTTTTGTTCTGGGCAACTGCAGCTATTTAACTAGTTCTGGCAATTCATACTGTTGTTCGATGATCTCGGGGTGACCAGAAACTGAGATGTGTCAAAAGTCCTTTGCGTGGTTCTTCTGGAATCTGGGAAAAATAAATAAATAAATAAATAAATAAATAAATAAATAAATAAATAAATAAATGTGTCTGTGTGTGTGTGTGTGTGTGTGTGTGTGTGTGTGTGTGTTGTTTGTTTGTTTTTGCAAGAGCATCAGAACACCTGTACATGACATGGCGGTCACCGGTGGACGTGGTTACAGACCTGAGGAGAGTTGGCTAGAGTGCAGTCGAGAAGAAAAACGGATTATGATTTGTCACACACAGCATTTTAACAATGTACCAGGGCACGTTACCACTTTACGACTTTATGTCGCTTTTGGAACACCCACAGCATTCACACAACCAATATAATCTAGAGGGCTTATGATTCTTTGTCTGACGCTGCTTCTCACGTGCCTTCACATAGCAGGTAAACGACCTATGTTAGTCAAGAGACTCAACTTAGGGCTAGACTTTTCTGGGATCCGCTGAAAATCCATGAATGAACGGATGAAGGAACCAGCAAACAGCTGAGCAGCCAGCCGGCCAGCCAGATACACAATCCATCCATCCATCCATCCATCCAACCAACCAACATCTCAGAAGCTTTCAAGGCCCAGGCCTATAAAGGATCATGGGTCATTACAAAACTGAAAACAACATCAGTATCTGTTTCGCCAGGGTGGCCCTAGGAGATTCCACAGGAGCTTACAGAGTTGTCCCCAAAATGTAGCTCCGTTAATATTGAGAAGTTTTCACTCTCTCACGGAGGTAATTCGTGGATAAAAAGGAATATAAAAACCTGGCTGGTCTGGAGAGGGAAAATAATAACATATTTTTTTCTTCTCTGTTCACAATCCCTTGCCGTGATTAGACTACCAACGCAAGGAAATCTCTTCATTTTAACAGAGACAAGAGCCGAGTCTTAATGCTATACCAGTGTACTAGTAAAGCTCACTTCTCCCAATCTCAGTCTGTCCTGAGCATGCATACAATTCCTTTTCAAAAAAATCTGCTTCCAGGATGCCTGGGTGTTTCAGTGGTTGAACCTCTGCCTTTGGCTCATGGTGTGATCCCGGGGGGGCCAGGGATCCAGTCCCACAGTGGGCTCCCTGCGTGGATCCCACTTCTCTCTCCTCCCGTGTCTCTGCACCTCTGTCTCTGTGTCTCTCTCTGTGAGTCTCTCACGAATACATAAATAAAAACTTTAAAGAAATTCCCTAGTTGTTTCCTTCAGAAACCCCTTCTACAATGGTCTTTTTTGTTCAGATTCAGCCTTAAGTGTTCTTTGTCTAAAGAAGCAGGCTCTGGGATGCCTGGTGGCTGGTCGTCATTTGAGCATCTGGCTTTGGCTCAGGACGTGATCCCGGACTCCTGGGATCGGGTCTCATACCCGGCTCCTTGCATGGAGCCTTCTTTTCCCTCTCTCTGCCTCCGTCTGTCCCTCCCTCCCTCCCTATTAAGTAAATAAAATCTTTTTTTTTTTTAAAGATTTTATGTATTTATTCTTGAGAGATAGAAGGAGAGACAGAGCCAGAGACACAGGCAGAGGGAGAAGCAGGCTCCATGCACCGGGAGCCCGACGTGGGATTCGATCCCGGGTCTCCAGGATCGCGCCCTGGGCCAAAGGCAGGCGCTAAACCGCTGCGCCACCCAGGGATCCCTTTTTTTTTTTCTTTATTAAGATTTTATTTACTTGGGATCCCTGGGTGGCGCAGCGGTTTGGCGCCTGCCTTTGGCCCAGGGCGCGATCCTGGAGACCCGGAATCGAATCCCACATCGGGCTCCCGGTGCATGGAGCCTGCTTCTCCCTCTGCCTGTGTCTCTGCCTCTCTCTCTATCTCTCTGTGACTATCATAAATAAATAAAAATTAAAAAAAAAAAAAGCCAGGCTCATTATTTCAGGACAGAATTATTTTCTTTTCCCTCACCAAAACATGTATTCTCACGCCTTGTACGTTTCCTACACGTCTCCTACTTGTCACACACGGAGTTGTTTTCCTTATTGTTCTCCAGTAGTCTCCATTCCATTGGCAGGCTTTTGCAAAATTGTAATATATTAGCTTTCTTTCAGAGAGAGAGCACTGTGTGGAGTGGGGAAGGGGAGGAGGAGGAGGGAGAGGGAGAGAGTGCGAGACCGAGCATCTTTCCTTTTTTAAACTATTTCGTTTCTTTATTCCCGTGTGAGAGAGAGAGACATAGACAGAGACAGAGACATGGGCAGAAGCAGGTCCCCGCAAGGAGACAGATGCAGGAAAGGATCCCGGACCCGCATGATCGGGCCCTGAGATGAAGGCAGACGCTTAACCGCTGAGAAACCGGGGGTCCCGAACGAACGAACGAACGAACGGACGGACGGACGGACGGATGAACGAACGGACGGGCGGACGGACGGACGGATGAACGAACGGACGGACAGACAGACAGATGGACGGACGAACGAACGAACGAACGAACAGAACTCCATCCCAGATCGTGGGAACTTGTGAAATATTGTCACTCGTCCTTATCTCTCCGAGCTGTCCTGTTCCCGATTTTTACCCGCACCGGCCTTTGAACTCCTAAGCTACAGTTCCTTTACAAAGGGATGTCAGCAATATAGCATCCAGAGGTAGAGGAAACCTCTCCCTCTTAGAACCCATAGGGACACGTAGACACAGACGAGATGCCAACAAAGTATATAGCCTTGGTCTCACTCCTATCTGTGGAGAGGTCACGAAAGACCCGATGTTCCGATGTCCCCGCTGGCTGGGTGACAACAACTCCAGTGGCCAGCGAGCGTGACCGCGTCCGGACCCCATCCATCCTTTGGTTTCCATTTCGAAAGAGAAGAGGCCGGTTTCCTGCAAAGATACCCAAAGCCGCAGCAACAACCCAACCCGAAGAAGACCAGAGCGTCTGTCTCCCCGAGCGAGCCGAGCACTGGTTCCTCACCAACAGTCGGGACATTACTGATGGAGCCAGAGGGAGTTTTAGGTTAGGTTCTGGTCCCTGGGCTGGCCTCATTGCCAGCTTTCTCTAATCGTGGAGAGCATAGCATTCAGGCATGAGCAAAGCACCCCATTCACCCGGTTTGGGCCATCTGAGCCTCAGGTTCCCCTTCCACGTGTCCCAGGTCAGTGAGCACTTGCAAGTAAGTATAGGCCCCCTAAGCAGCCCAGGGGTAGCCTGCCAGAGTTTCCTGTGGCTGGCGGGGTGTGTGTGTGTGTGTGTGTGTGTGTGTGTGTGTGTGTGTGTGTCGTGTGCTCAACCTTCGCTGCAGGGTTCTCTAGGGTCTGGTTCGGTTCGCCCCGCTTTTCTGCGTGCGCGTGTACGTGCGTGTGCATGCTCCATAAGGAGCTGGGGCGTCCTCGGGAGGAGGGACGCCGTAGAGAGTGGACAGTTTATTCTCTGATCTTGGTACGGGCAAGGCTGTAGGGCTTGAACTCTGTGGGAGCCAGGAAGGTTTTCTTCCGTTTTCTCATCGTCAGTTTTGGCAGGTTGCCTTCTAGTGATGGATCCATCCGATCGAAACAAAACAAAACAAAACAAAACAACTTTTTTTTTCCTTTTTGTAAAGATTCTGTTTATTTTCTCCAGAGACACAGTGAGTGAGAGAGTCGGACACACAGGCAGAGGGAGAAGCAGGCTCCATGCAGGGTAGCTGATGCGGGACTCCATCCAGGGACTCCGGGGTCACGCCCTAAGCCCAAGGCAGAGGCTCCCCCGCTGAGCCACCAGGCCGTCCCTGGTTTTGTTCTGGGCAATGCAGCTATTTCACTAGTTCTGGCAATTCATACTGCTTGTTCGATGATCTCGGGAGTGACCAGAAACTGAGATGTGTCAAAAGTCCTTTGCGTGGTTCTTCTGGAATCTGGGAAAAATAAATAAATAAATAAATAAATAAATAAATAAATAAATAAATAAATGTGTCTGTGTGTGTGTGTGTGTGTGTGTGTGTGTGTGTGTGTTGTTTGTTTGTTTTTGCAAGAGCATCAGAACACCTGTACATGACATGGCGGTCACCGGGTGGACGTGGTTACAGACCCTGAGGAGAGTTGGCTAGAGTGCAGTCGAGAAGAAAAACGGATTATGATTTGTCACACACAGCATTTAACAATGTACCAGGGCACGTTACCACTTTACGACTTTATGTCGCTTTGGAACACCCACAGCATTCACACAACCAATATAATCTAAGAGGGCTTATGATTCTTTGTCTGACGCTGCTTCTCACGTGCCTTCACATAGCAGGTAAACGACCTATGTTAGTCAAGAGACTCAACTTAGGGCTAGACTTTTCTGGGATCCGCTGAAAATCCATGAATGAACGGATGAAGGAACCAGCAAACAGCTGAGCAGACAGCCGGCCAGCCAGATACACAATCACCATCCATCCATCCATCCATCCAACCAACCAAACATCTCAGAAGCTTTCAAGGCCCAGGCCTATAAAGGATCATGGGTCATTACAAAACTGAAACAACATCAGTATCTGTTTCGCCAGGGTGGCCCCCTAGGAGATTCCACAGGAGCTTACAGAGTTGTCCCCAAAATGTAGCTCCTTTAATATGAGAAGTTTTCACTCTCTCACGGAGGTAATTCGTGGATAAAAAGGAATATAAAAACCTGGCTGGTCTGGAGAGGGAAAATAATAACATATTTTTTTCTTCTCTGTTCACAATCCCTTGCCGTGATTAGACTACCAACGCAAGGAAATCTCTTCATTTTAACAGAGACAAGAGCCGAGTCTTAATGCTATACCAGTGTACTAGTAAAGCTCACTTCTCCCAATCTCAGTCTGTCCTGAGCATGCATACAATTCCTTTTCAAAAAAAATCTGCTTCCAGGATGCCTGGCTGTTTCAGTGGTTGAACCTCTGCCTTTGGCTCATGGTGTGATCCCGGGGGGGCCAGGGATCCAGTCCCACAGTGGGCTCCCTGCGTGGATCCCACTTCTCTCTCCTCCCGTGTCTCTGCACCTCTGTCTCTGTGTCTCTCTCTGTGAGTCTCTCACGAATACATAAATAAAAACTTTAAAGAAATTCCCTAGTTGTTTCCTTCAGAAACCCCTTCTACAATGGTCTTTTTTTGTTCAGATTCAGCCTTAAGTGTTCTTTGTCTAAAGAAGCAGGCTCTGGGATGCCTGGTGGCTGGTCGTCATTTGAGCATCTGGCTTTGGCTCAGGACGTGATCCCGGACTCCTGGGATCGGGTCCCATACCCGGCTCCTTGCATGGAGCCTTCTTTTCCCTCTCTCTGCCTCCGTCTGTCCCTCCTCCCTCCCTCCTGATTAAGTAAATAAAATCTTTTTTTTTTTAAAGATTTTATTTATTTATTCTTGAGAGATTAGAAGGAGAGACAGAGCCAGAGACACAGGCAGAGGGAGAAGCAGGCTCCATGCACCGGGAGCCGACTGTGGGATTCGATCCGGGTCTCCAGGATCGCGCCTGGGGCCAAAAGGCAGGTGCCCAAACCGCCTGCGCCACCCAGGGAATCCAAGTAAATAAAACTATAATAAAAGAAAAAAAAAAAGCCAGGCTCATTATTTCAGGACAGAATTATTTTCTTTTCCCTCACCAAAACATGTATTCTCACGCCTTTGTACGTTTCCTACACGTCTCCTACTTGTCACACACGGAGTTGTTTTCCTTATCGTTCTCCAGTAGTCTCCATTCCATTGGCAGGCTTTTGCAAAATTGTAATATATTAGCTTTCTTTCAGAGAGAGAGCACTGTGTGAAGTGGGGAAGGGGAGGAGGGAGGAGGGAGAGGGAGAGAGTGCGAGACCGAGCATCTTTCCTTTTTAAAACTATTTCGTTTCTTTATTCCCGTGTGAGAGAGAGAGACATAGACAGAGACAGGAGACATGGGCAGAAGCAGGTCCCCGCCAAGGAGACAGATGCAGGAAAGGATCCCGGACCCGCATGATCGGGCCCTGAGATGAAGGCAGACGCTTAACCGCTGAGAAACCGGGGGGTCCCGAACGAACGAACGAACGAACGGACGGACGGACGGACGGATAGAACGAAACGGACGGGCGGACGGACGGACGGTAACTGAACGAACGGACGGACAGACAGACAGATGGACGGACGAACGAACGAACGAAACGAACAGAACTCCATCCCAGATCGTGGGAAACTTGTGAAATATTGTCACTCGTCCTTATCTCTCGAGCTGTCCTGTTCCGATTTTTACCCGCACCGGCCTTTGAACTCCTAAGCTACAGTTCCTTTACAAAGGGATGTCAGCAATATAGCATCCAGAGGTAGAGGAAACCTCTCCCCTCTTAGAACCCATAGGGACACGCTAGACACAGACGAGATGCCAACAAAGTATATAGCCTTGGTCTCACTCCTATCTGTGGAGAGGTCACGAAAGACCCGATGTTCCGATGTCCCCGCTGGCTGGGTGACAACAACTCCAAGTGGCCAGCGAGCGTGACCGCGTCCGGACCCCCATCCATCCTTTGGTTTCCATTTCGAAAGAGAAGAGGCCCGGTTTCCTGCAAAGATACCCAAAGCCGCAGCAACAACCCAACCCGAAGAAGACCAGAGCGTCTGTCTCCCGAGCGAGCGAGCACTGGTTCCTCACCAACAGTCGGGACATTACTGATGGAGCCAGAGGGAGTTTTAGGTTAGGTTCTGGTCCCTGGGCTGGCCTCAATTGCCAGCTTTCTCTAATCGTGGAGAGCATAGCATTCAGGCATGAGCAAAGCACCCCCATTCACCCGGTTTGGGCCCATCTGAGCTCAGGTTCCCCTTCCACGTGTCCCAGGTCAGTGAGCACTTGCAAGTAAGTATAGGCCCCCCTAAGCAGCCCAGGGGTAGCCTGCCAGAGTTTCCTGTGGCTGGCGGGGTGTGTGTGTGTGTGTGTGTGTGTGTGTGTGTGTGTGTGTGTGTCTCGTGTGCTCAACCTTCGCTGCAGGGTTCTCTAGGGTCTGGTTCGGTTCGCCCCCGCTTTTTCTGCTGTGCGCGTGTACGTGCTGTGTGCATGCTCCATAAGGAGCTGGGGCGTCCTCGGGAGGAGGGACGCCGTAGAGAGTGGACAGTTTATTCTCTGATCTTGGTACGGGCAAGGCTGTAGGGCTTGAACTCTGTGGGAGCCAGGAAGGTTTTCTTCCGTTTTCTCATCGTCAGTTTTGGCAGGTTGCCTTCTAGTGATGGATCCATCCGATCGAAACAAAACAAAACAAAACAACCACAACTTTTTTTTTCCTTTTTGTAAAGATTCTGTTTATTTTCTCCAGAGACACAGTGAGTGAGAGAGTCGGACACACAGGCAGAGGGAGAAGCAGGCTCCATGCTTGGAACCCGACGTGGGACTCTGATGCCGGGCCTCCAGGATCAGGCCCCGGGCTGAAGGCGGCGTTCAACTGCCGGGCCACCCGGGCTGCCCACCTTTTTCTTTTTCTTTTTTTCTTTTAATTTTTTTTTTTTATTTTCAGAAAATTTTAGGTGTATGCGATGTTTACACCCAGGTTAGGGCTCATCCTCGCAACCGAGAAATATAGAGTCCCACACTCCACCGACAGTGCCAGCCAGCAGTCACGCACCCCTTCATCGATTTCATTTGTTCATTTGCTTGCTTGCTTGCTTGCTTGCTTGCTTCCTGGCTTGCTTATGTATACACTCATTCAGCCGGTCAGTCGGTCAGTCGATCAGTTCAGTCAGTCAGTCAGTCCTTTTAATAATCATTCATTCTTTCTGTTTTAGAGGTGTTCTTTATTTATCCATGAGAGACACACAGAGACAGGCATTGACAGACGCAGAGAGAAGCAGGCTCCCCGCGGGGAGCCCCAAGTGGGAGCCGGGGCCCCAGGACCCCAGAGATGATGACTGACCCAAGGCAGATGCTGAACACGGAGCTACCCAGGCGTCCCCGTTGCTTGACTTTTCAGGGGAGGCAGACAGGCAACGTGCATTCAGTGGCACGGAAATAGAGCCCAACTAGTGCTGAGTTTTCTGTGAGCCGTTTGGCCTGGGTCAGTGTGAAAGCCAATGGAGCAGGGCCCAGAAACGTTCAAGGCTGAGAATTTCCTTCCTCCATAATCATTTCACAGACACTTAATTGAAGTGGTATCTACCTATCGTATGGCAAGTCTTTCTCTGTTTGGGTTCTAGCCAAGACCCAGAGAGTCGAAGCCCCCCCCCAACCTCACGGACTGAAGTCCGCACTGAAACTGAAGTCGCCAGTTGATGCAGAGATAGTTAGGCAGGCAGGCAGGCAGGCAGGCAGGCAGGCAGAGCCGGAAAGGCAGGCGCCACACCGGTGAGTCCAGGTGTGAGGAATGTGGGATCGCAGGGCAGCTGGGTCGCAGCCTGGTCGGATCCGCCCGGGTCAGTAGCGTTTCCTGACACAGGACGGCAGGACGGGGCGCCAAAGAGGGGCCTTGGGGTTGGCTTTCCTCCTCCGCCCTCCTTGGGATGGGGACATCTGCCCCCACTCGGGGCATGCCCCGCACCCGCCCACGCGCCCACCCCCACACGCTGGCCACCGGTCGGTCCCGCAGGCGCCTGCTTCCGAACCACCCGGGCTGCACCGGTTCCATGTCCGGTTCCGGTTCCGGCCCAGGCTCCGGCCCCAGGCAAGGGCGCACTTGCAAATATCATCCATGGGAGGCTTCCCTGCTGCCCTCACTCCTACAGATCCGGGACACCGGAGGGTGGGGGAGGGGGGTGGGAGCGGTTCCAGATGGGATGTAGAAATGTCCGCCAACGAAAACCCGTCCTTCCCGCGTCCTCTCCCCACGACGTGACGCGACACCCTGTGCGGTGACTGTGGAGAGAGACCCTTTGTCTCGCCGCCACCGCCTACAGCAACCGAGGACAGTCCTCAAACAGGAGCACGGTCCCATGAGCATCGGTCCCATCTGAACCTATTCCCTAGTGGGGATCCTAGGGTGTGTCTAGGGATAGACATGGAGCACGAGGTCCTGTGTGTGGGAACCAGAACTGAACGAACGCGCAAGACCAGTGGGTGGCGGTGGGAAGGAAGAGGTGCGGAACGAGGTGTGCCCGGGTGGCATACCCGGTTTGAGCGGCTGCCTTCCACTCGGCTCCCGGCATCATCACAGCGTTTTGGGGATCCAGCACCGCACCGGGTCCCCGCGTGGAGCCTGCTTCTCCCTTGCCTGCCTCCCCGGCCCTCCTTCTGTGTGTCTCCCTTGCATAAATACAGTTTATTTATTCATTTATTTGTTAAAGATTTTTTTATTTATTTATTTATTTATTTATTTATTTATTTATGATTGAGAGAGAGAGAGGAGAGAGAGGAGAGGAGAGAGAGGAGGGGGTGAGGAGGAGAGAGAGAGGAGAGAGAGAGAGAGAGAGAGAGGCAGAGATTCCATGCCCGATCAATACAGTTTAAGATAATTAAACTTAAGGGATCCCATGGGTGGCGCAGCGGTTTGGCGCCGCCTGCAGCCTGTGGTGTGATCCTGGAGACCCGGGATTCCAGTCCCACATCGGGCTCCCTGCATGGAGCTGCTTCTCCTCTGTCTGTGTCTCTGCCTCTCTCTCTCCCTCTCTCTCTCTCTCTCTCTCCCTGACAAAAAAAAAATCCTTAAAAATAATGAATGAATGAATCATAAATGAATGAATAAATAAATAGATAAATAGATAAAATAAAATTTTAAAAATTAAAAAAAGAGAGTTAAAAATGAATGGACAGATAACTTGGCGAGGAGGATGTGTGAAGGTATGTAATGCCGCTGAGCGACTCTAGGCTTAGAAAGGGTTCAAGGTT